>NW_021771529.1:0-845 GCF_005508785.2 Acyrthosiphon pisum | reverse complement strand
TAGCGAATAGCATTAACACCAATATTAGTAAGTAATAATTGATTAAAATATGCACATATTATTCTTTATTTTTATTAAAATGATTAATTTTTAATATTTCTATTAGTCTTTAAAGTAGTATAATATCTTCGTATTGAGGCATTAAGCTATAGTCTGTATTATTATATGTACCTGTACTTAAAGAATAATACTAAACTATACCTAATACGGTTATACCTATTTACATGCATAATTACATGTTAAATTTATCGAAGATAAATGTTTTTAAATTATTTTTTTTTTTACTTGCTATCTAAATATTATATAGCATTTTCCAGTGGCGGACTAGAAGAAAAAACATACCCGAAAAATCATAATTTTAGAGGCCCTCAGACCTCAGTATACTAACGGCCCTTTATACATATAATATATATGAGTATTTTGTTTATCATATCTTATTATTAATTTGCCCCTGGCCCCGAAAAACCTTGAGACGGCCCTGTATGTATGTATAAGTATATATGTGTGTTTTTTTTTATAGGATGTTTCCTGGGTTTTCACGTATAGGTACTAGCGTAAAAAAAGTCGCCCTTAAATTGTTTTTTAAGAACCGTTTATCTCAGGCAAGAACCAATCGGGCAAATAATCTTATTGTTTATAAACCTCATACCACTATAAAAAGAAAAGAATGTGTAATATAATTTTTATTTTTCGATATAACTAAATATGGAAGAGGTTATACTTGAATAAATTTGTTCCTATATATAATAATATTATAATGAGTAAGATTGCACAGTCAAAGTCTTCCTCATTTTATAGTGAAAATGTCGTAAGTTGTAAGTTGTAACCACTAACCAGAACTGTAT
>NW_021771527.1:0-974 GCF_005508785.2 Acyrthosiphon pisum | reverse complement strand
CTTGGCATTGGTTTCGCTAGATAATTTCAGTCGTATCGATCGTTTGCGCTTGGCTGAGGTTTCGCTAGATAATTTCAGTCGTCTCGATCGTTTGCCCTTGGCATTGGTTTCGCTAGATAATTTCAGTCGTATCGATCGTTTGCGCTTGGCTGAGGTTTCGCTAGATAATTTCAGTCGAATCGATCGTTTGTCCTTGGCTGAGGTTTCGCTAGATAATTTCAGTCGAATCGATCGTTTGCGCTTGGCTTTGGTTTCGCTAGATAATTGATAGGCATATGGCCAGTGGGCCGTACCGACGGCCTTCGCTCGGGCGAGGTTCTTAATTGTAATATTCACATGCCGTACCACTACGCACGGTGATATTAATTTTTTTCAACTCCTCATGCCGTGCCACTACGCACGGTGATGGTAATTTTTTTTTTAAAATTCGGCTACCGTGCCACTAACTACCCTTGGCATTGGTTTCGCTAGATAATTTGAGTCGTCTCGATCGTTTGCCCTTGGCATTGGTTTCGCTAGATAATTTCAGTCGAATCGATCGTTTGTCCTTGGCATTGGTTTCGCTAGATAATTTGAGTCGTCTCGATCGTTTGCGCTTGGCTGAGGTTTCGCTAGATAATTTGAGTCGTCTCGATCGTTTGCCCTTGGCATTGGTTTCGCTAGATAATTTCAGTCGTATCGATCGTTTGCGCTTGGCTGAGGTTTCGCTAGATAATTTCAGTCGTCTCGATCGTTTGCCCTTGGCATTGGTTTCGCTAGATAATTTCAGTCGAATCGATCGTTTGTCCTTGGCATTGGTTTCGCTAGATAATTTGAGTCGTCTCGATCGTTTGCGCTTGGCTGAGGTTTCGCTAGATAATTTGAGTCGTCTCGATCGTTTGCGCTTGGCTGAGGTTTCGCTAGATAATTTGAGTCGTCTCGATCGTTTGCCCTTGGCATTGGTTTCGCTAGATAATTCAGTCGAATCGATCGTT
>NW_021771526.1:0-1410 GCF_005508785.2 Acyrthosiphon pisum | reverse complement strand
AATGAAGTGTTTAGTATCTATATTTAAAAAAATGTTAGACCCCCCCCCCCCCCCCCCCCCGAAATTGTTTTCCAGTTACGGCCTTGGTGTTGACTATTGGGAACGTACTAAATTACATAGTAGATACTATAATAGACTACGCGAATTTTCGCGGGCCTTCGTATCAATGCACACGAACATTTTAGAACCGATATTGGTATATATTAGTATATAACCAATATAATAAATAATAATATATATGGGATGACAACCGATACGCGATTATTAGTTGTAAGCTTATTGAGTTCTGATGTGTACCTAATAAATGAAAGTATAACGTAGCTATTGTGTTTGTTATTCATTAATTTCTAGTTTGTTTATCCCGATTATTAAGAAAACTTTTGAATCCCCAAAGTACCAACTAGATTCACTTTCTGATCGAATGAGGTACTGAAGTCGAAAATTGAAGCATTTTTACTGCCCCAAAACGTGATGACAAAGACAAAAAAATACACTTCATTGTAAAATCAATACATTCATCGCTACGCTCAGAATCTTAAAATTCCAAAAAAATGTTTGAGAGCTAAACTGATATTTACGACAACATTGAATATAAATATATAATTCAACAATATCAATATAAGTACGATGATGTATCATTTAAAATCTAAACATCCAGGCTTCATTGATATAGAGTAAAATAAGGATTGGTAAATATATATATTGTATCTATTACTTGTAAAAAGTATTATACTCGCAAATACTTACAATAAACTGAAGTTCAATTGTTTCATTATGAATATCACTATTTAAACAACAGTTGCATTCCCTATAGTTTTCTAATTTTTAATTTAATGATAATTAAAGTGTAACGGGATAAAACGGAGTGCCCATTTATGTGGCGCACTCTCGTTGCCCGTTACGATATCTCTGCACCAAACGAGCTCCGCGCGCTATAATGTTCACGCAACCGGCAGAGCACCGGCAAACGCACAGCCACAACTGCATACCGCCAACCCAGATCGCGCTCCACACCGCTCGTGATTTCCGGACGCCCGCCGCCCTCCGGGAAATCACCCCTTACACTTAAACCCCTGAACATAAAACCAAAGTCCGATGTAATTCTAAATCTGTGAAGTCCGAGTCATCATCTCATGCGGAGAAAAGGGTTTTAAGTTTATTCGAACTAAGCCAAATAACGAAAACTGTTCTTCGTCGCATACTTATGATCCCACGGCCAGGACTAGCATAAGTATAGGCCGGATGGCCCAAAGCATCACCATCGTCCCCTTCGCTGAGTGCGGCGTGTAGGTAATCCGGCTGGTACATAGTGACCTGGGGGTCTATTCTCGAAAAGAACGACCAAACGTATACGTTATTACTCGTACACGAGCAGTTCGTTACCTTTGCTCGTCTACGTTCATCATCTCG
>NW_021771522.1:3237-4430 GCF_005508785.2 Acyrthosiphon pisum | reverse complement strand
TTCAATTTTTTTAGTTTTTTTTTCTATAAATATCAATAAAGTTTTATCTGTTGGGCCAAAAAGTGTATAAATTTAATACAAAGCTCCTGATATATTGTTACAATATCAGTTGAAAAATATTAAAAATACATAGGCACAATTTTTTTTTATAAGCATTTAAAGATCAAATTTTGACAAAATTTATCAAATTTTAATTTGAAAAATTATTTTGTACTTAAAAATTTATAAAATGTTCAATTTTTGTATCTAAGAATTAAAAATTTAAAACAAGATTCCACGTAAGTAATTTATTCTGTAACCAAAAAATCTAAAATATACATTTAAACAATTTATTTTTATAGTCATTTTAAGTACAGGGGCCGGAGTGGCGCAGTGGTCACGCAGTTGATTACGACTCACACAGTCATCGGTTCGATTCATAGCAAAGTGCAAAAAAAATGTGTGTGATTCTACGCAGTCACCATTTTCCCGTGCTGTCGTCCGATTGCGTCATCCGGTTTCCAACTAGGTCCCACTCCACTGGGAGTGAAGACCGCACATGACTCCTCTTGGAGAAGGGGGGTAGTATCATGCATATAGTGATATATACATAGATAAATAGATCACATGATCTCCCTACTACCCACTTGTGATAAGCATTGTCAAAGACCTTGAGGTCGTTACAATGAACAAATATAGAAAAAAAAAAAAAAAAATTTTAAGTACAAATTTGGACGAAATTACATATTAAAAACCTAGGATAACTCTTTTAGTTATTTTGTTGTGATTGTATTATATTATTCGTGGGTACTTTAAACTTCTAAAGTATACTATTATATATCTATGATTTTACCACGGTTTTTTGTTGATGTACAACGCGTTATAACTTATAAGTACCTAATAGATATTATGATATGATTAATTTGGAATTTATTATAGGTACCTATTATAGGTCAATTTTTTTTTTATACCATAGATAAGTATATATATGTCTAATACATAGACTGATATACCGTCTCCGCTCAGAATCGTTTTTCTTATACAGTGATATTATATCATTGAATTCAAATTTAATACTGTCTATTATACAGTGACCCACTTCTAACTTACTGTACAGCAGAGCGACATCCACTTACCCACCTTTTTTACAAATGATTCCACTCAAAACTCCCTTCTCATATTAACTTCCTCATTTCAAACTTGGCACTTTCACA
>NW_021771522.1:0-1052 GCF_005508785.2 Acyrthosiphon pisum | reverse complement strand
GATAAATAAAACATTACAAAATGCATAGGTTAATATATTATTTCAGTATTACTTCAGATATTCTGTTGCGTAGATATGATTTAATCCTTTTTAAACTTGAAAATATACCGTTCCAGACAAGCTGTAGAAACTGGCAAGGTGCATAAAATTTTAAATAAAAAATTAATATTAGGATATAAATCTTCATTGCATTTTAACAAAGCATCAAATGCTGATTTCAGTGTTATATTTTGGCTTGCAAGTTTGTTCCTTAACATTTTTAATTCTGTCAATGCCACTAATGTATCAATAACAGGAGAATAAAACTCAATAAGTTGATTAAATTGGTCAATATCTTCAGTAGTAAGTTTTGAACTACCAAAGATACATTCAAATCCTAAAAATATGTATTTAAGAATGTCATGAATAACAAGTAAAACTGAATACTTATTACAATGTATATATTATTATGTATTAAATAAATCCTAAAAAAAGGCTCTGGGGGGTGATATATCACCCATATCACCTCCCGTAAATACGCCACTGTATTATATGACTATTTACTTACATACTAAAACATATCTTACCAGTATCAATAGATGGTATTAATAATAGAATATTACATATTAGTATAAAAGAAACTTATTAATAAGATCAACCTTTAACAGTTTCAACAATAAAAATTGACTGTTACATAGAGGTGACCGTTAACGGAAGTTTCATTGTATCAGTATACATAGGCCAGTCACCAGTTGAACATATTGTATTATATTATGTTGGTTAAATATCTATTAAACATTAAAATATTAATATTATTGCAGGTGAATGCTTTGTGTGTAGATTGTTTTCCCGTGGAATACCCTAGGTCATGGTATGAAGACATTACATCAAATCCAAAGTTTTATTCTTTAGCTGCTATACATAAATCTGCAATTGTGGGCATTATAGTAGCTGAAATCAAATTATATATAAAATTAACTCCCAAGGTAAATTTATTATTTAGTATTTTTCCACTTATTAAAATGTAATTAGAGATATCTATAACATTTTTTGGTAGAAATCTTATCAACTAT
>NW_021771521.1:17459-23689 GCF_005508785.2 Acyrthosiphon pisum | reverse complement strand
ATTGCCACCACCAAAATTTCAGCATTTTCACTCTCTATAATATTATGTTAATAGAAAATTATAAATTAAGTATTACAAAATTAAAAAAAAATAATAATTTATTAAAACCAACTGTTTTTAAATGTTTAAATTTATAAATTGAAAATATAATAAACCAATTTAAGCAGTACATTTTGTAATTATTATTGGCTATTTACCTTGTTGAAGCTGTACATTCGTTAATAAAAAAAATTAATTATGGTTAGGTAATAAATAATAATTATTATTTTATATAAACATACCTTCTCTGACTATATTTTCACTTATCTCAACAAATTCGATATTTTCTTCTATTAAGAAGATTCTATTAAGTGATAAGCGTACATAAAATATGTATATATATTTGTATACTATTTTTTTCATTTTTTAGACATTTATGTACTACCTTCAATTTCCTCCGCTGGTTGAAATCTTACTAAATTATGATGCATACAAATTAAAAATAATATTTTTTTAAAAACTATTCTTGTTATTCTTACTTACAATTTATTTGTTGATTAGTAGGCATCCCGATCCGATTAGCCTGACGTCCTCTACACCTCTGTCCTCTAATATTAGGTATAGCAGCTATACCTCTGGGTTGTAATCCCATATCCCTTACTACACCTCTTGGCCTTCTGACTTGATTACCTATGCGTCCCGGTAAAGGTGGTGGTGATTGAAGAGGCATCATTACCAATTGTCCCATGTTTTGGTCTAATTGGTTGTCTAATTTTTAATATTTAGATTATTATAATTGTAAAGAATGAAAAACAATATATTTACCCATTGGTATGGGGCCTATTTGCTCATCGCAGTATCCTCTTGCTGAGTAAGCAACCCGTCTGAGAAATGCTGAGACGTCAAATCGTCCATTCCTAACATTTTGGTATGCTCCTTCCAATAACTTGTTGTTTGTGTCCCTGCTGGTTAAAACTGGAACAACGGACCTGAAACAAAATTAGTAATTTAGTTATTATTGTAATAAGTTATAACCGGTTAAGTTCCTTGGTTTTGAAATTAGTTTAGTATAAAGTAAGTTAATTAAAATGTACAAGTTATAATATGGTTATCATTAATTGAAAATATAATTTTATTTTTATTTTACTAAAATTCTATGTTTACCAGTATTTTTACTTGTTTTTATATGTACAATCTTTATCTATATTTTAAAAGTGTTTTTAACTTAACAGTTAAGATTTGTCTTAACAAATGTTAAATTTAATGATAGTTTATATTTATTCACATTTGTTTTCAATAATTAATATTTTGTTAGGTAAAACGTATATAATAATATATATTATTTTTTTTAATCCCAGATGCCTGATTATCTCATACAGATATATGTATATTATGAAAACAAAATTGGGAAAATATCAACCTCAGTCCTAGTTATTATATTTTTAATGGAATAGAATGACTTAAATTAATTATACTCTTCTATATTCAAATATTTTTATTATTAGGTAAAACACGCAGTTTACCATACAAAATACCTAGTGCATATTTTCTATGACTTGTAGTCTGTATCATGCTGTGGAAGCTCTCCAAATAATTATTAGTTCTAATACTATACCCAAAAACTAAAAACCCAACCGGTCCAATTGTGTCTAGCCAATAATTTTGAACGTATCGAAAAAGATCCATAATATGATGGTCGACACTCATACTTCTGGCCAATCTTTGAATTTCTAAAAATCCCCCTCGAGTATTGAAGTTGGGTGGTAATTCTTCGCGTCTCTCGGGTGGCAAATGTGGTAGTGCCATCAGCTATAATTGTCAATAAAATATATTCTTTTCTTAATTGCATAATAATAAATTATTAATTATTAAATTAAATTATCTTAACCATTCTGACAATAGTGGCAATATATTGGTTGTTGCGTACTAGTTGCATTAAATTGTGGGTTTGAATATAGCGTACTATACATTGAAAATAAAATAATATCTTGTAATTTAAAATTGTATTTACATTATTCAAACTATTATTTTTGTCCAATATTTGTTACGATTAGCATAATAATTAAACTTATAGAAAAGAAATTAATTAATTATTCTAAAGAGTAGTATTACATAATAAGCGTTACTATCAAATTATTGGTGATTTAGTTTTAATTTATTATAGTTCATTGTTTACCAAATTTGGAAATGATCAAAATATTATGTTATGAATTAAATATAAAGAACCTGATTAAAATGGAACCAGCACCCCACCAACTGACATTCTGGTACAACCCTTCTGATCGCATTTCTTAATGCAGTTTCATAGTCTGTGATTACCTGCAGATTATTCCAATTCAGAAAACTGAAAGGAAGATTTAAGTAATTTAGGAATTGCCATAGTCTTGCATATATGTTCTCTGTCCTTTGATTCAGTATAGCATAGACTACAGGGATGGACTGAAACAAAAATGTTTTTAATATAAGTATTAAAAATAGAAATCATATTTTGCTTCTATTTTGAATGTAAGTTGTAATTTAATTTTAATATCAGCTTTATAGTACTAAAAAAAAAAAAAAATGATTTTTAAAGATATTTATAAATAAAGAATTATGAACTGGAAGGAATATTATAAGATTTAAGACTCACAATATTGTCCAACAGAACGTGTATGGTCACTAATTGATCCATGTCGCTAGGACTTCTTGGTAGTACTCCAAACGTACCATCAACAGCTACAACCGTAGACTGTCTCATGAATGGTGCATAGTTTTGCAAAAATTTCAGATTTGCAAATCCAATCCTCCAAAGATTGATTCTGTACCTATCAGGTACTCTAATGAGCTTTGGAAAAAAGCATTGTTGTTATTGTCATCTAGTAATGACATCAGTCGTCCACGCCATTCCTGTGAAGCAATTGTTTCACCCATGGCTGCCAAAGAAGCTGGTACAGGTGGATTGAATCTCTGCCGGATATTCCGCATCATTCTCAAAGCAACATCTACAGACATTTCTGTTACTGCATTTGGAAATCTGTGCATTCAATTATAAAATTAGGTATGGGCGATGACCACGCAAAGTGTCATATTTAATTAATTATGAAAAAAAAAACCCATTTAAATGGAGGGGCCAAGTAAGATATTTGATAAAAATAATTTGTAAATTTCTAGTTTAATTGTGTTTGTTATTTTATAGCAAATAAATTAGCTTCATAATAATAAAAGGTAGGCATGTGAGACTGTTCTATTGTACATTGTAGACTGTAGTCATGTGGGTTACTGTAATGGATGTGTTGAATTTGAATTCAGTCCTATAGGTTAAAAATTATTAAATTGCCCATAATAACAAATAATTAAAGAGTTAGATCCCTTCCCATTTAAAGAAGTAATTTTTTTTTTTTTATAACGGAATATTTTGGACACTGCTGGTTAGTGGTTGCTTCCTCCTTGGGCAATTAGTGCATAAAGTAAAATATCAATAAACATCTATTAGCATTTTTAAGTCAATTATTTTTTATTAAATTGTAATTATTATTTTACCTTCTAGATTCCTCTTCATATATTATCCTTGGTGGAGTACTCTCAGCAGCCGCTCTACTTCTTAGAGTAGCCAAAAAATTCCCAATTTCACATCATGTCCTGGCCTGTGGTTGTGCCCACTATACATGATAATGGGAGCATTTTCCGGTTCCAGAGCCATTGACGCTGTTGCACGACATCCTCGTTCGTATCTCGTACACCTTAGCTGTCTGAAATATGTAATAAAATATGTTTTTAAAATACTTGAAAATAATTTTAAAATTGTCTATAAGCTTTTCACCTTCTATTGGTCGAGGTATGGTTTTGGACATACGTGTAGCCGTGTCCGTCCAAATATACTAACCCCCCTCTCACACCTGGTACTCTTCTTGAAGGGATTTTGTTACTATCGCCTAAGATATCTAAAATATTATCACCCAAAGGCGATCTTGAACGTGAACGTCTTTGTTCATCATCTAAAGTTTAAACATTTTGTTAGAATTTGTAAAAAATATATTGGCCCAGGTATTTTATATACCTAAGAGATTTAATCAACATTGTATCAAAAAAACAAACTTTCAAGTCCAGTGGTGGCTATCAAACAAAATAAAGGTGTATCAAATTTTGAATTTAACTACCCACCCGTGTTAGACAGAAGTATGTTCTTTTCATCTTTATAACATATAAACTGTTCGTGAGCTACAGGCACAGTTTAATAAAATGGCAATAAAACATAACCCCTCTCCTAAGTATTAAGGAGTGACCCTGGATCGTTCCCTAACTTAAAAAGCATTTAGAAAATTTACCGAAGAAGGTAAGATCAAGGATAAATTTTCTACATAAAATAGCTGGAACAGGGTGGGGGTCAGATGCACATACACTGAGAATCGCATCTTTAGCACTAGTGTACTCCACTGCTGAATACTGTTCAGGTGTTTGACTTAATAGCAAACATGTCAAAAAAATCGATGTGCAATTGAATAGTATCATGCGAGTTATTAGTGGAGCGTTAAAGTCAACTCCTGGGGGCTTGGCAGAAACCTTCACGTGGTGCCCCTGTTAATGCTGTATCCCCACAGCTAACTAATTCTGCCAACACCGGTGCTAAAAATGCCATATAGCTCCTCGAAACGGTCCTTTTCAGGACCAACCTCTGTTAATGCCTCGGCATTTACAGTGCTAACACAAAATATCGAGGGTTTCTCAGCGTGTAAAAGCGAACTACTTGCTACCTTATGCACGGAAACCCAATGTGATGTTTTGTGTTTACAAGAGACGCACCGTGACGAAACTAGTATCCGTCCAAGAATCCATCGGACACGACAAGAAGAAGAAGAAGTCAACTCCTTTAGGATGGCTTCCAGTTCTGTCAAATATCACTCCCCAGATATTAGAAGAAAGCAAGCTCTGGTTAAACTAATTATAAAACAAGATCTACTAAATAATTATATGTTATCACAAATGCTTTACAAGACCCCACGAATACGTCTAAAATCTACAGAACCACCTTGGATCACTGTCCAACACCTTATTCTCATAAACTTTAATTCAACCACGAAATGGTGTACAATATGGAATAATCTTGCCCTCAAGAATGCTGACTTAGTTGATGACCTCACACAGCCTATGGAAGGTTGCAAATTACCCCGGCAAGAGTGGGTATCCTTAAATCGTGTCAGAGCCGGTTATGGAAGTTTCAAGATAATCCTGCTTTCGATTGTGGCAATTCTATCCAGACAATTCAACACATTGTGACAGACTGTCCTAAAAGAAGATTTGTAGGTGAAATGAAAGATTTCTTTAGACTAACAAATCAAGCTCTTGATTGGATAACTACCTTAGACATCAAACTGTAGAGAAAATATTAAAATTAGACAATACACAATGCAAATTATTAATTATAACCCTATTGAACATTACTTTTATTTTTATTCCATATTACAACTTTTTATGTATATTCTATGTCAAATGTGCCATACGATAAATAAATATCTATACGGTACTATGAGTAGTACCATTGAGTATAGTATAGACCAGGGGTCACCAACTAATTTCTATGGGGGTCCGTTTTGAAACTTACCAAACTTTACGCGGTCCAAACAGTTTCAATGACTTTTACACACGTTAATAAATAGGTATTTATAATTTATAAATTTGTGATTATGCTTATTTATTTATTCAGATTGTATTATACACACGTTAATAAATAGGTAGGTATATATATTTTTTAAATTTGTATTTATATTTATTTATTAATTCAAATTGTATTTTACACACATTAATAAATAGGTATATACATTTTTAAATTTGTATTTATATTTATTTATTTAAATTGAATTTGCAAAAAAAAAAAGATTATACTTGAAATATTTCATTTTTAATGTGAAAAATTACATTTTTTAGTTTTCACGAGCTTCCTAATATTTGGAGTGAAGTTAGTGCAACTGATTTGCATTAACTCGTTAAGATGTTCATCTGTTAACCGAGATCTGAAATTGTTTTTAATAAAGTTCATCTTAGAAAAAGTGGCTTCACAAACATATGTTGATCCAAACATTGTACACAGTTTTGAAACCAGGCGTTTTAGTTCTGGGTATTTACTTGAACAAACGTATTTCATCCAGAATTGATCGTACTGTAAAGTGTTGGTGACTTGAGTAAATTTCTCCTTTAAACTCATGTCTTCCTGGAATTCGATTATCTCCATCTGTAGGGCAGCTTTATTAGAGCCCAAAACGCTTGTGGCTTCACTA
>NW_021771521.1:0-1323 GCF_005508785.2 Acyrthosiphon pisum | reverse complement strand
AAAGTTACACCAAAACCAAATTCAATTTTGTGAAAAATCGATTTTGCGTAAAAATTCCCGTTTTTCATTAATTTTTCTTTGGTTTTTCTTGGCGCTTTTGAAAATTACTGGGAATTTTAAAAATTTTGACCTCTCCAATGCACCAACAATATTCACTTTCCAATCGAACATGATACTGAAGTTGAAAATCAAAGCATTATTTCGACTACTTATCGTGTACACAAACACAAAAAAAAATTAAAATTAAAAAATTAAAAAATTAAAAAAAAATAAATTAAAAAAAATTAAAAAATCAAAAAAAAACACACATCATTGTAAAATCAATACATTCATCGTTCCACTCAGAATCTAAAATTACACTGTTTTCAAATAAAATATAAATGACTGACCATAGCAGGGGTAGTGGCTATAGGTGGCGACTCCACCATACAAAAATAATATTATACTTTAGTATAAGTTTTTTGAACTTCTGAAACAAACAATAATTAATATTGAAAATATTAGAATATTAGAATCTTTTTATTTTTTTGTAGAATTCAACAAAATCAACATAATGTCACAAATAGTTTTGTTTTTATTAATATTAATAGAATACATTAAAACAAAATAAATATTCAATTTTTTAACTAGATAATAAATAATAACCCTTAATATTACATACATGTATTAATCTTTGATGTGTTGAGCATATTTTTAGTCTTTTTCAGTTTAATAAACAAATTAATTAATTAATTGTCTTTCTGCAAAAACTGTTCTTGTGAAAATTGCATATTTAAGGATATATAAGGATCTTACAGGGACAAGAACTGTAAGGTATGTAGTAAAATATTATGATAGTACATACATAATTATATATATAATATAGTTAACTAATATATTTATATTTTTTTATATTTAATTTTAGTAAAGAATGGAATTTTTAGATTCTGAACGAAGTGATGAATGTATTGATTTTACAATGATGTGTGTGTTTTTTTTTTTTTTTTTTTTTTTGTGTCTGACGACAACTTTTGGAGCAGTAAAAATGCTTCGATTTTCAAAAGTTGTACCTTTTCTGAAAGGAAAGTGAATCTAGTTGGTACTTTCCCAATACTTTTCAAAAGCGGCAGGAAAAACCTTAAAAAAATAACGGAAAAACGCGAATTTTTACGCAAAACCAATTTTTGACAAAAACGAAAACTTAATTTTACTCTAACTCAAAAAATAATTATTGTAAGCACTTGAAATTTGCAACAGATGTTTATATTAGCGTTGTCTATACAGGGTTAAATTTTCAAAGTGTTCGACTTTTTTGAGCTATTTAAGACAATGAAATTTCATTTT
>NW_021771520.1:0-1219 GCF_005508785.2 Acyrthosiphon pisum | reverse complement strand
AATTTTCAATTCTTAGATACAAAAATTGAACATTTTATAAATTTTTAACTACAAAATAATTTTTCAAATTAAAATTTGATAAATTTTGTCAAAATTTGATCTTTAAATGCTTATAAAAAAAAATTGTGCCTATGTATTTTTAATATTTTTCAACTGATATTGTAACAATATATCAGGAGCTTTGTATTAAATTTATACACTTTTTGGCCCAACAGATAAAACTTTATTGATATTTATAGAAAAAAAAAACTAAAAAAATTGAAAACTTACAATGTCCGTAAACAGCTCGAAAAGAGTCAAATTATTTTAAAAATTTTATCGTATATATAAAATGCTAATATAAACATTCAGTGAAATTTTCAAGTTTCTACAGTCACTCGTTTTTTAATTACAACAAAATAAGAAAATCGTTACGTAAGAAATCGAGTGAATATCAAATGTTGTAAAAATATGAATTTCAAACGCCCATAAAAATTTAATTTGAGTTTCTTATAGACATTTTTTTTTGGTAAAGGTAGATTATCCTATAAGGAATCTTGTATTACATTTTAAAATCTTAGATTTAAAAAGAAAAATTTTTATGAATTTATAACTCGAAATAATTTGTAAATTTTCGTGATTTTTCCATATTTTGTCATTTTTTGAACTTTAAATGCTTAAAAAAAAAAACTGTGACTAACGATTTTTAATATTTTTCATCTGCCTTTGAAACAATATACTAGGAGCCTTCTATTAAATTTTCAAGCCTTTTTATCCAACAAATAAAATTTTATTGATATTTTTAGAAAAAAAACTAAAAAAAAATGGAAATTAAAAATGTCCGTAAAGAGCTCAAAATACATCAAAATATTTTCAAAATTTTACCGTGTATAGAAAATTCAAATATAAACAACCTGTGAAAATTTCATATATCTACGGTCATTTGTTTTAGAGTTACACCAAAAACCAAATTCAATTTTGTGAAAAATCGATTTTGCGTAAAAATTCCCGTTTTTCCTTAATTTTTCTTTTGTTTTTCCCGGCGCTTTTGTAAACCACTGGGAAATTTAAATTTTGACCTCCCCAATGCACCAACGATATTCACTTTCTGATCGAACAAGATACTGAAGTTGAAAATCGTAGCATTATTTCGACTACTTATCGTGTACACAGACACAAAAAAAATAAAAAAAAAAAATTAAAAATTAAAAAATAAAAAAACACACATCATTGTAAAATC
>NW_021771518.1:3465-4607 GCF_005508785.2 Acyrthosiphon pisum | reverse complement strand
CAAACAGTTTTAAAAAAAAAAATTATATTAATGTGTTAAAAATTTTGAAGTGACATTTTTGAGAAAATTGTACAACTTAAGTGTTCATTAACTGGTGTCATCACCTATATAGTACTTCGACAGTCGTCCATAGACATTGAAGTACGAATATAAGGTTATACAATAACATAATTAATCTTTTAAGTTAAATACAGCGACAATATTTACAGTGATCACAGAATTAAATTTGTCTTTTTTGATAATATAAGGTTTAACAATAGGAAGTAAAACAAAGAAGTAAAACAAATACATGCATTAGGTTATACATTAAAAGCATTTGTCATTTTGTTGGGTGTCATTTCAAAAATGTTTCTAAGAGTTTTCAGTTGTGGTTAACATGAATGAAACACAGAGTGGGAACTGAACCAATAATATCACTGTTGAAGGTAGCAGTGCTGTGTAGCAGTGCAGTGCTGTGTTGGCCTGGCATGTTGTGGTTTGTATCTCAATGTTTCCACACAAAACAGCCTAAAAATACAATATACCAGTTAATTAATTTAATGAATAAGCTTATAGTATAATGTAGTTCTTAAAAGAGTGAGGCAGAATCAAATTTGTCATTTTGTTTGGTAAAAATACTTTAAGCACAACGTCAGTATATCTTTATAAAACCATTATAAAAGTTAATAACACTATTAAGGCGATATTGGGTCTATCTAATAAGGTCTATGAATTTTTTTGAACGCATATTAGTCTAAGTTAAAATGAATGCGTTATACGTATAAGAGTATTCTGTTTAGATATTATGTGAATATGGCTTGAACACGGGGTAGTTAAACATTAAAAATAAAAGTCAATGAAATATATTTCTGATAATAAATTAACCTGAGAACATGACAAAAATATTAAATTGTATAGTGAATAGTGAATAAGAATAACGCATACAACATATAATAGTTCTCAAGTGATAGTTAACAGTGATCACAGAAAATCAAATGCATTAACCTTTATAATGAAGAATATCGAAGTATACTCATGAATATAAGGTTTTACAATAAAATATAAACATTAAAAGCATTTGGTCAATGAAAGTAAATTGTTATAAGAGTATTAAGTTGTGATTAATACAAATGAAACACATATTGGTGGTTTTCATGTGTGTG
>NW_021771518.1:0-1236 GCF_005508785.2 Acyrthosiphon pisum | reverse complement strand
TCCCGTACCTCCGGGCCCGTCGACGTAGAACATTTTCGGGACGTCGCGGTTGTCGTCGACGGCCGCCATCACGCGGTCGTAAACCACCCGCTGTTCGTCGTTGAGGTTGTCCAACTGCAGGGTCCAACGCACCAGTGCGTCGACGAAGGCGTAGACGTCTCCGCCCGCGTCCTCTTCGAGCAGCGCGACGTCCGGATTCGGCAACCCGTAGTCGGCCAGCGTTTTACCGTGACCCCGCAGCAGCCGCCCGATGGCGTCCAGGCACGCGGCCCTCGCGCGGTCCTCGTCTCTCAGTCTGTGGAAGAAGTCTTGTATTATAGTCTTGTAACTCATGGTAGAGATACTGTCTGGCCTCGGGGTTCGTCTCGTTGAGCGAGAAGAACGCCGTGAGTCTTGTTCGGGCCAGCGCTGCGTTTTGCACCAGCTCCAGTTCTTGTCCCGGAGCGAAGTACACCGTGTGGTAGTCTTCCAGATGGACTGGAAGCCTGATCACTCTGTGACTCGGCCTATGGAACTCGTACGAAAACAGTCACCAAACCGCTTCTGGCGGACTGACGTACCGAGCATTGATGAAACTGAAACAAACAAAATTCGTTCGATTAATACACAATAATGTTATGAGTAGTGATAATAATAATAATAAATTTTAATAAATAACAAAAATACAATTTATATTATACAATTTAACTGCCAGAATTTGATTAGTTCTAATAGATCTATTAGTTAGTTTATTTTATATAATACTCTACATATCTATAAGTTTTATTAAATAGTATATAGTCACATATCATTATACAATTTAATTTTCAGACTTTAATTAAATAGGTACATAAAAAGTTCTATTTTGTTTATTAATATTGTATTATTTAGAATCTGTAGCAGTATTTGTATGCTACACTAAATTTATATAAACTGTAATATATCAAGTACCTACTACATAGTATGTTATATATTTACTATCTAATCACATAATCGAGCCCTTGTCTAACTTAGATGCCTTGATAAATAGCTGTGGATGTCAATTAAATATAGTCATTTATCAATTGTCTATTAATTAACTTGATTTTATGCTCATGAATAAACCTACCTATAGCATAGTCATATCGATCAATAATTATATATTGCAATATCCTCCATAAACCTAGTTACAGAAGTAATATCAAATAGTATAGCCATATCATTATAAAATTTAACTGCCAGAATTTAATTAAATACATGAAGATCTATTAGTTTATA
>NW_021771517.1:6298-13178 GCF_005508785.2 Acyrthosiphon pisum | reverse complement strand
TACGATCGATTACTCAGTTCGTGAAACAAGTATTTTGTGTATTCGTTTTACTATAATGAAAATGACATCAATTATGAAATTTACAATACGTTTGAACATAAAATGAATGGCCCGCTGTCCATGTCAGTATTAAATATTTTACAGTCCTGGGGCTTATTGCAAATAATAATGTTCTTAAATGTAATAAAGGCCACTTTTTAGTTCTGTGCCCAAGCACAGCTTATTGTGACGGTTTGGTTTGGCGATGTAAACAATCGTACACTAATAGTAAAAAAAAAAAAGTTAAGTGCGATTTTTACCAGTCGATTCGAAAAAACACTTTTTTTTCAAAATCGCATTTGTCAATTTTTCAAATTGTGACATTTGCGTACTTGTGGACTGAAAAAGTGTCCCTCGAATTTATTCGTAAGCAAATCGATATTGCTCGGCAATCATCGGTTGATTGGGCGTCCTTCCACCGAGAAGTCGTATTTGATGGGATGATACTACGACATCAAAAAATCGGTAAGTAGAAGATTAGTTACTCATTCAATTTGCAAATTACTTTAAACAGTCATATATAGTACCTATCCCAGTGCCGTATTTGCGAATACCACGCGCATTGTTTGCAATATTTTAAATTTTATAATTTTAAGCGCATTATTCTTAAAAATACTTCGTATGTAGGCGGAACTGGGAAAACAGTAGAAATTGATGAGTCCAAATTCGGGAGGCGAAAACACCACAGAGGGCATCGCGTTGAAGGCCAGTGGGTATTCGGTGGAGTCGAACGTGAAACGGGTCGTTGTTTCCTTGTACCGGTGGAGAAACGTGACAAGGAAACTTTGTTGGCAGTCATAAAAGACTGGATTTTGCCGGGAACATTAATAATTAGTGATTGTTGGAAAGTAAGTTCGTGCTTTAATTGATTTAACTCAACAGTTTTAAATTTCAATTGCTTCAATCTTTTTAGAGTTATAACTGTTTAAAAGATGAAGGGTATAGACATCTGACATTTGACTGTAAATCATTCGATAGAGTTTAAAAACCCGGAAACTGGAGCACACACCAACAACGTTGAAGGAATGTGGCGTCATGCCAAAGCTTCAATGACCCAGTATTCTCGGAAAAAACATTTTTACGCTGGTTATTTGGCCAAATACATGTTTTTAAAGGTTTGCCGTTCATCTGCTCTAAACCCTTTAGTTGAATTTTTCAAATTAGCGGCTCAAGCGTACAATCCGAATGGAAATATTGTAGAACAAGAAAGTGAAGAAAATAATGAAGAATCAGATTCAGAATCAGATTCAGAAACTGAGGAAGATGATTTTTTTTAATTTTTTTTTTATTATTATTATTAGGTAATGTTTTACAACAATGTTTTAATGTACGAATATGATATTATTATATAGGTAATTATAGATTTTATAAAATTAGTTAAGCATAATTAGGCATAGTTACTTAATATCTTACTATCTAAAATCTAATAATACTATAGTGGTCAACTAATGAGCTAGTATAGACGCCCGCGTTTGAGACGTCTTTATTTTTATTTTTTCTAATTAATTAAATTTGTACATTTCTATTTAAGTAGGTAATATGAAAATTTTATCTTGACTAATAATATATTATATCTAATTGACAATTAAATATGGGTTTGTGTTTTCTGCTATCTATTAATGATCTATTATACCTACCTATTTACCTGTATTAGATATTTGCGGAACGTCATAAATTAGGCAAGATTTTAATTATCTGTAATTCTGAAACCAAGTCCGATAAACTAATTCTGACTTCACTAAAAACTTTTTCATCTCGAACTGTATATATTAAAAAAAATAAAATAATGAAAAAGTTGATTTTCAACTAATTTTCAAAGAATTTTGGATTGATTTTGAAAATGCTATTTTTATTGTTTTGTCCAATAACTTCAAAAGTAAGTATGATAGGTAAGTTTGATCTTACCACGTATTAAGCGTAAAAACTACACATTTTGAAAAAAAAAAAAATTTAAAAATAGTCAATTCTAAGTATATTTTTTAAACAAAATGCGCGTAATGAAAAAATGAAGTTTTTGAAGTTTTTCGCCGATAACTTCCAAACGAAGTCCGTCCGACCTTTTTTTATTTTAGATTCTTATAAAGCACCTAAAAACACATATTTTAAAAAAAACAAAACCTAAAAAATCGATAGGTTGCTAAACTAGAATTATGCCCATATTTCTAACGCCCAAGAGCGTGTATCACATTGAACATATTATGAACGTACTATAAACGCCTAGTGTAACCATACGGTTACACTCAGGTTTATACACGATTGTATGAAAGAAAATAATTGCCAATGTTCAAATAATATACTCAACGTCTTATAATACTAGTATTGAGCACGACTGTATAAAAATACTACGAAAAAATAATAGGTTCATATAAAATTAATATTTAATATTCTATTTAAAATTAATATTCTACTTACGCCAAAGGTATATCCATTATTTTTGTTCGCGGAATATCGATAATTACTGAAAGCGTGTTCAAAATGAAATGAACATCACAAAATACCGAAAAATGATTACACGGGTTTGTTAGAGTAATAAACAATTGATATTTGTGTATTTCGACTAAAAATAGCTTTGTAGATAAGAAATACGGGCGTTGGAACAACACATGTTTACTGTAACCATATGGTTACGCGAGGCGCTGAAGGGTTAAAGTATTAAGATTGATTTTTATAAACATTTTATTAAAAAAAAAAAACCAGAGCTGTTAAATTACTAATATACAGTATACTTACATCACAGTATTCGATGTCTGTACTCCTTAATTCCGAATCAGTATCTTTTGACGGTACAACTGGAGCCTGTAAAACATTATGTTAAAGTATAAGATTGATTTTTATAAACATTTTATTAAAAAAAAAAACAGAGCTGTTAAATTACTAATATCCAGTATACTTACATCACAGTATTCGATGTCTGTACTCCTTAATTCCGAATCAGTATCTTTTGACGGTACAACTGGAGCCTGTAAAACATTATGTTAAAGTATTAAGATTGATTTTTATAAACATTTTATTAAAAAAAAAATCAGAGCTGTTAAATTACTGATATAGGTACAATATACTTACTTCAATGTTTGTGATACAGTTTAATGCTTTTGGTGTGGGGTACCCACTATAGTTTGGTTGAAAATATGTCCATCTATGCTCTGACGGATTTTTTGGGTCCCCATAATTTTTTAATATTTCTTTTATTGCTTTAGCTGTCTCATCTGATGGATTGATTGTTTCTTCTAAAATGTCCTAATTGTTAATTTTATATTGTAATTCGGGTACTTTTCTTATCTTATAATTTTGTGGATAAAGTGTCTGAAAATTAATTAAATAAAATTTATAATAGATCACTTTTAAGTAATTATATTATGTATACAGTGTCGGCCTGGCCATGTCTTTTATTTTATTTTTTAAAGAAAAATTGTGCAAGGTCTTAAAAATTAATCAATAATCAGATGCTAACCTATTATCTATAGTGGGTGGTGGGTCCCCGTTTATGTTTATGTCGGGGGCCTCCCCATCGGGTCTGCACATTTTGTTCGTATAATATTCACCAAAATAAATAAGAATAATTAAAACTAAAAAATTATTATTATTTATTACTGTTATTTTTAATTATATGATAATACGTCAACAATTTGTATACGTATTTTTAATATAATATTAATAATTATTTAATTAGAAATTATTGTTATTGTCTATTGAGACCGAAATCGCGAACACCGCACGTTAGCTAAATCAACGCATTAACCTAACCTAACCGAGCTTGACACAGCTCTGATTATTATACTATACTACTTACAGAAATTAGCGGTTCCACCCTTCGTATCCACATTGCTATTACGTTTGTGGCTCCGTCGTCAACGCCTTTAACTGATTGGCAGACTATAAAAATCAGTTCCCTAACGAGCTGTGATATTTTACCACGTGGTTTGTAAAGGGTTTTTAAAAAGTTTTTCATTTCTTCGGCAGTAGAATCTTGCGGGTTTTTTTTGTGTTGAATACCATTTTACCCTTTTGTTTAACATAATCAAAAATCAGTAATCAATAATCAAAAATATGACCAGATCTAAATTGTATTCCCAATCAATATCAAACGAGGCAGTTTTGCTCTCTGTGTTTACCGATATCGATCAGAAACGAATCACTTATTATTACAGTCTCTGTAACAGTAACCTATATGTATATCGGGGTAGTGTATTTGTATACATGTCTCAAGAGGACCCAGCAAAGTTTAGTGGATATGCAAAATATATGATAACAGTTGGAGATAACAGTCATTATACATATATCTTAAATTGTTCAAGAATACTTCGCTCACAAAAACTCATCATGAACATAAATCAAAATTCTGTAAAGGAAGAAAAAAATTGAGACGATGAACAACTTGTTTTAAAACAATTTGTTGTGTGAGTGACTGTGGTGGTTGTGTACTGGGACAGGATAATGCAGTATAGTGCAAATATGCAGTTAAAAGCAACAAACTTTACTTGTTGCAATATTTTTTAATTTATAAAAAAAGAGCCAAATACCATTTTCCTCATTGGTTTAACATAATAAAAAATCAGTGCAAACTATACCAATAATTATACCACTTAATATTTATGGTGAAACTTATTTATTCGAATGAAAGTTTGAGTCAAAAATGTGACCAGATCTAAATTGTATTCCCAATCAATATCAAACGAGGCAGTTTTGCTCTCTGTGTATACCGATATCGATCAGAAACGAATCACTTATTATGACAGTCTCTGTAACAGTAACCTATATTATGTATATCGGGGTAGTGTATTTGTATACATGACTCAAGAGGACCCAGCAAAGTTTAGTGGATATGTAAAATATATGATAACAGTTGGAGATAACAGTCATTATACATATATCTTAAATTGTTCAAGAATACTTCGCTCACAAAACTCATCATGAACATAAAATCAAAATTCTGTAAAGGAAGAAAAAAAATTGAGACGATGAACAACTTGTTTTAAAAACAATTTGTTGTGTGAGTGACTGTGGTGGTTGTGTACTGGGACAGGATAATGCAGTATAGTGCAAATATGCAGTTAAAAAGCAACAAACTTTACTTGTTGCAATATTTTTTAATTTATAAAAAAAGAGCCAAATACCATTTTCCTCATTGGTTTAACATAATAAAAAATCAGTGCAAACTATACCAATAATTATACCACTTAATATTTATGGTGAAACTTATTTATTCGAATGAAAGTTTGAGTCAAAAATATGACCAGATCTAAATTGTATTCCCAATCAATATCAAACGAGGCAGTTTTGCTCTCTGTGTATACCGATATCGATCAGAAACGAATCACTTATTATGACAGTCTCTGTAACAGTAACCTATATTATGTATATCGGGGTAGTGTATTTGTATATATGACTCAAGAGGACCCAGCAAAGTTTAGTGGATATGCAAAATATATGATAACAGTTGGAGATAACAGTCATTATACATATATCTTAAATTGTTCAAGATTACTTCGCTCACAAAAACTCATCATGAACATAAATCAAAATTCTGTAAAGGAAGAAAAAAATTGAGACGATGAACAACTTGTTTTTAAACAATTTGTTGTGTGAGTGACTGTGGTGGTTGTGTACTGGGACAGGATAATGCAGTATAGTGCAAATATGCAGTTAAAAGCAACAAACTTTACTTGTTGCAATATTTTTTAATTTTTAACAAAAGAGCCAAATACCATTTTCCTCATTGGTTTAACATAATAAAAAATCAGTGCAAACTATACCAATAATTATACCACTTAATATTTATGGTGAAACTTATTTATTCGAATGAAAGTTTGAGTCAAAAATGTGACCAGATCTAAATTGTATTCCCAATCAATATCAAACGAGGCAGTTTTGCTCTCTGTGTATACCGATATCGATCAGAAACGAATCACTTATTATGACAGTCTCTGTAACAGTAACCTATATTATGTATATCGGGGTAGTGTATTTGTATACATGACTCAAGAGGACCCAGCAAAGTTTAGTGGATATGCAAAATATATGATAACAGTTGGAGATAACAGTCATTATACATATATCTTAAATTGTTCAAGAATACTTCGCTCACAAAAACTCATCATGAACATAAATCAAAATTCTGTAAAGGAAGAAAAAAATTGAGACGATGAACAACTTGTTTTAAAACAATTTGTTGTGTGATTGACTGTGGTGGTTGTGTACTGGGACAGGATAATGCAGTATAGTGCAAATATGCAGTTAAGGCAACAAACTTTACTTGTTGCAATATTTTTTAATTTATAAAAAATGAGCCAAATACCATTTTAACCTTTTGTTTAACATAATCAAAAATCAGTGCAAACTATACCAATAATTATACCACTTAATATTTATGGTGAAACTTATTTATTCGAATGAAAGTTTGAGTCAAAAATATGACCAGATCTAAATTGTATTCCCAATCAATATCAAACGAGGCAGTTTTGCTCTCTGTGTATACCGATATCGATCAGAAACGAATCACTTATTATGACAGTCTCTGTAACAGTAACCTATATTATGTATATCGGGGTAGTGTATTTGTATATATGACTCAAGAGGACCCAGCAAAGTTTAGTGGATATGCAAAATATATGATAACAGTTGGAGATAACAGTCATTATACATATATCTTAAATTGTTCAAGATTACTTCGCTCACAAAAACTCATCATGAACATAAATCAAAATTCTGTAAAGGAAGAAAAAAATTGAGACGATGAACAACTTGTTTTTAAACAATTTGTTGTGTGAGTGACTGTGGTGGTTGTGTACTGGGACAGGATAATGCAGTATAGTGCAAATATGCAGTTAAAAGCAACAAACTT
>NW_021771517.1:0-5524 GCF_005508785.2 Acyrthosiphon pisum | reverse complement strand
CTGAATAGTTAAACATTTGATCTAGGTAATTGCTTTACAAATGTATATAGTATTGATGTATGTTTTAGGTTTAGTATAACAAAATGTAAATGCGGTTTTTAGTTGTATTAATTTTCCAATATGTTGACTTTACAGGTGAATATGGAAACAACATTTCGGAGCGCCTACCCGATATCTGAGAGATTTTGGTATAGGGGTCAAAATCGTGGCTAAGAAACGCATTTACATGGACACACGGATAGCTTTAAAACCCATATCAACCATTTTATATATTAATTTTACTGTATGGCACTATGTAACAATACAGCAAACTTTATACTTCTATACACTATTTAAATAATTATTTTTTTGGGCTTTTTATTTCAACAATCGATAAATATATTTATACTTATAGCTAGCTTAAATTAAACCTAAAACGTTTGATTCATATTTTATAATATTATCTTTTTGTGTACAGATCAGTTTTTTTAGTGTATATTAACATTTTTGATAATTGCTATTGTTCAATTCTAATTAATCAAAGAATAAAAAGTATTTATAAAGAGATACACAAAGTAATTGCATTTTTAACAATATTATAATATACTAATTTTATAATTTTTTTGTCAAAAATAAAAACATTTTAATTTAATGACATAAAAGTAAAACCTTTTATTATAAGATTAAAAATATACAGGATGTACTTTTAGAATACAGAGTGATTGAAAAATATAAATTTTTTAACTTTATACAATTCACCAGTAAATATTTTTTTTTTATATGACAACATAATCAAAATAACTTTAAATTCTTAACTCGTTAATGCCCAGCCTTGTATACATATTTACACTTCACAGTATATACATTATTTACATTATTTACATTGGTTACATGTTTTTTACCCACGTTTTTTGTGGGTCATACTTAGGGTACACATCCAAACCCCCCTTAAGGATCTTCTTCTTTGCGTTCTCATAGTCAAATAGCACCTAGAAACAAACCTGATTACTAGAATATTAATCACTATGAGGCCATCAATTATTTAAAAATTATCTACGTACAAGGTTGATAGACTCGTGATTGCGGAGCCACCACTGCACCGTTTGCTTCGCCTTAATATTATCGGCCTCCACACCACATAAGGCAAAATAAATACATTGGGTGAACTCACTGTATTCACCCAGTGTATTTATGTAGGCCGTTATGTGGTGTGGGGCGACTTCAGCGACAGGTACATTGTGGTGGCTAGCTGCATACTGTCTTACTACAATTGCAACGTAAATCCGGAAGTGCATATTTATTTATAATTCAAAAAATTTCATTAAACACAAATTTATTGGTTTTTTCGATAATATGATTAGGATAACATTATATTTATGTTAAAATATATATTTTTTTCATAATTAACTCATCCGAGATTGGCCGGTGTTCAACCAGCCACGACCGACGCCTTGCCAAGTGCGTCCGGCTCCCACTTGGCCGACGAGAGCTCCGTTAGCAAACAGCCGAAGCTGTTGGTTCCCGGCTGACACTTGGACTGGTCATTGCCGCACTCATACCCCCAGAAGAGGAGATTGGTTTTGCCATCACCGAGGCGCTTACCGAGTACCTCGGCCTGGAGCACCCTTGACAAATATGACAACTGACGTTTCTTAAATTATTTTGATACTTTTTTTAAAATTAATTGGTAGTGTGGTATCATTGGTCTGTAGTTGTACCAGGTGTATGCTGTGAGGAGCTCATCTATCTTGATGAAGTTTATTATTATTTCTTGTCCTGGGCTGAATGCTTCTTTGGATGAGATGGTATTAATATTTAATTTTTTTCGTGCGTGTTGGTAGTGTCAGTAGTTTGTAAGTAAGGCATTCTATGAATATGTGTAGCTGAGAGTACACCAAGTCACGTTTCGCAACCTAAGTTTTGGCTTCTTACACATTTGATGAGAGTGTGCAAGTCGTGTATGTCCAATTCATACTCTGATGACCACGGTGTCCTCGGCTAATTTTTTAGTTGATGGTTTATTTGCTTGAGTTAATTGTTATTAGTTGGTTTTTCCTATCTATTCTGCCACAAGGAATGCCATTTGATTTTAAAGGCACGAACTGCATAATCGTATATTATGTACGGATATATTTTAGTAACCAGAGATCTTGCTGCTTTCGTCATCAATTCCTTGTCTGGAATGCCGATGCGGGATGGAATCTACATGAAAGATAGTTTTCTGGGTTGCAGAATTATGTTTTGGATGCTTCGGGCTAGATTGCATTTTGATTCTTGAATGCTTTTGGCTAATTTGATTACTGCATTCATAGAGTCACTTAAGATGAAAACTTAATCATGGTTATTAGAGAGTGACATAAATAATTTGAGTATGGAAAAAGTTTCAGCAGTGTGTATACTAGAGAAATGGGTGATTTTGTATTCTATGACTTAAACAATTATAAACATTTTTTTTAAATTCCCGCGAAACAATGAATTCGCATTAAAGCGTTTACATGCATTTCTTAATCCCGGAGTAAGAGTTAATTCGATTTGACGAATCGAATTAAATATAATAAATGCGAATTAAAAATGCGTTTATATGCACCCAACTTCCGGATTAACTGCTGCATATAATCGTGGTATTTGTTGATGACGTGATAAACTGTAATTACTTATTACTAAGATTTAAGATAGTATAGTACTACCTTAAGTCGTGCTGTTTACTTATTTACAGAAAATGGAAAGAAAAAAGTGTTTCTGTTCGGAGTGGAATGCGCTGTCTATCGTTTTTAGTTCGATGCTCAAGACTCGGCCACAAATGACTTTAGACGCTCAAACTCAACTTTTCACCTTCGAAACGAGATCGGCAAAGTAGTCACTTAGTGAATCACCACTTATCATCATTATCACTTTCTCAAACTTTTCTCTCAATCTCTTTCTCAGACAAAGAGTTTTTACTGATAATAGACGTGATACCAACATGCACGATCAATATAATTTGAACGACTAAACCTACTAGATTAATACATACACTCACAATGGATAAGGGGGGGAGGGGCTTAACTATAAATCAATTTTTATTATTAAATATTATTTAATTTGCTCAGGTAACTAGGTACATGAAAAAAATACAATTGATTGGTTTTAAATTAAACAAAAAATATTGTTTGGCCTAATTATAGTTTAGTACATTTAATCAGTATCCAAAGTAAATACCATCAAAACAAATATTTATACTATAATTTATTAAATTTAATATATTATATATTATATTTATTATTATTATTATACAATTATTTAAATATTCAATCTATGTAGAATATATTATAGGTATTAATTGTTTTAATAGTGTTTATAAAAATAATCTAAATGTGGCTAATTAACTTTTTTACTAAAACAAAAGACAATGAACGTGAGTACAATATTAACAAAGATAAAGTTAACGAGGAATCAATCAATATTTCATCAAAACATGAAGAGAAACCAGTTATTAATGATTTGAAAATAGAGTTGAAAAGTAAAAAGATACACACAAATTACAGAGTACAAATAACAGACATAAATTTAAACAATAACACCGCAAATACCCTTACGGTGACAAAGACAAACAAATGTGCGTCTACGAAATAAAAATGAAAATAATTTAGAAATAAATAATATAAAATAGAGGATATCCTAAGGATTATACCAGTTATAGAAAATAATCTACAATCACTTACAGAGAAAGTAAATATAAATCGATTTGTTGTTAAAATATTTTTATGATTTTTTAATTATTGTAGGTAATTTGTTTATCTAGCTTATTTGGTGCAAATCAGCTCAATACTAAAACAGTAACTGAACAAAATATTATTGCAAATAATTTTAATGTAAATACTGCTTCAAACTCTGTAAATAAATTGAACGATGTGGTGGATAAGACAATACAAACAAATAAAGGATCTTCGCCAGGTTTAGTTACTAAAGTAAATAAAAAAATGCGTACAAACAAACGAAGTGTTTTCAGAAAAAAAAAATATTCTTATCAAAAGGTTAAAATTCGAAGATTTCCTACTGAAATAATTAATAAAGATGATCAAAAAGATCAAGTTATGAATGAAGAAAATGTACCCGGTCACGGTGTTAAGTCTATTGACCATTTGGCCAATTTAGATGGGAAATTCGAATCTTTTTTTATAAAAATACAGTCAGCTTTGACTCAATGTAAAATTGATCAAGTAAAAGAAAAATCGGAAATTATGTTTAATCTGTCCAGACTGGACGATAAAATTAACACGAACTATACGAAACTGGATAAATTAATATCCAATATCGAACAGTTATGTGAAATAAACGATCCTGTCAATCACGAATTGTTGAAAAAACAATCAAATTTTGAAATAAAAAATAAACATGAACTGAAAAAAAGTATAGAAGATGTTAAAATATGTATTGATTATTTAATAAAACCAAATCCTATTGATATATTACAAACTCAACAGCCTGTTACTACTGATACTCCAATTACAAACACTAATATTAATGGCACGTGTACCTCAAATCGGTGTGTTTGCAAATTAATAGACAATACTAATACTGCTAGTACACAGATTATAAATTCACACGATGCCAAAAAACAAATAAAGTACGGTGATATCATTTTATGCGAGTTTTTAAAAGCAAAGCAAACTTTGGAAAGGATAAAAAGAGACGAGCATCAACAAATAGCACAGGTAAATCAGTTTTCAAATCACATCGACGTCAATAAAAACAGCTATTCATCATTGTGTTCAAAACAATTGAATCTTTTTTCAAATATTTGTGATGGAAATCAATTGGACATCCAAAAATCTAGTCAGTTATTAGTATGTTCAAAAAAATCAAAACATTTAAAAAATAATGTTAGACAGGAAAACCCAAAAATTAACCATTTAACCGTATGTCCTAAGAAATCTGTACATCATTTTTTTAAATTTGGTATTGAAAATCAAACTACATCAAACCAACAGAATACAAAGAAATCAGTTCGTGAAAAAAACAAAATCTGTGATTTTCTTTCGTCTCAGCCAATTCCAGAATGGATAAGACTCGATGAGAATCTCGTTAAATCGGATAATGTATGCTGCAAGGCTGCTGCTAAATCATCACCGTCAAATTGCACTTTAAATGTTAGTAAGTCTTATAATATTGAACGAATAATAAACGACAGCCATGACAAAAATGATATAGTTTACGAAATTACACAGAAACCCGATGTTCCAAAATAAAATAAAAACAACTGTAATTTCAAAGAACGTAATTTGGCACCAAACACCTAATAGTCTAAACTTAAAAATGAACCTTGGAACATGAAAAAAACTTAATTAATTTATAGACACTAAGAAAAATTATTAAGAAAAATGAGCTTGTTCCTAAAATCAACGGTTCCCAACCTTTTTCGTTATGTGGACCACCAATTATGTTAAGCAAACTTTAAGGCCACTTACCAAAAATACTGGTATAAAATATAAACACACAAACAAGATAATGGAAAAATAGACATGTAAAATCATATCTCGATGTTTAATGCCAATTAAAATTTGAA
>NW_021771516.1:3776-5372 GCF_005508785.2 Acyrthosiphon pisum | reverse complement strand
CCAAATGACGTTTATTAGACGCTGACGTTAGACCAGCTGCCTCAATGTAAATCTCGAACGCTCACGAAAAACGCGCCAATTTTCTGCCAAATTACCCGTCAAAACCAACGCATCTGGCTTATTATACTCCATGGTTCAACAAAAATTCAAAATTCAAATACACAATACACAATTTTTAAGATCCTATTAGACTGCGCCATGTTGCATCTCATAAGATGTGTAGGTAAAAATACATGTTCTAAACTCGAGTGCTATAAGCATACTGACTTTATTGTGTCTAAAATACCGATAGCGATACACGCGATAATACATCATAATTACATAACCGTTATTGTAGATAGCAGGTAAGTATCATAGCTATTAGCTATGTAACATTAATTGAGTTAAAATATTTTACATTAACTTAACTTAACTCAGTTAAAAATTATCATTAACTTGCCCAGGCTTGCATATTTGTATAATGAAGATGAACTGTCGTAATTCGTAAGAATATAACAGTACATCGTTATTCGATACCGCGACGGTGGTGCATTTAGGGCTGAAATGTTAGGGGGACTGTAGCCCAAACCTGATATTACATGAAAAGTAACCCGTGGTGGTGATGCCCCCACTTCACCATATATGTTCATTTAAAAATATAAAACAAGTAGCTGATCCCGTGCATTTCGTTGTCCGTTAAATGTACCAATTTTATTTGACTCAAAGTTTTTTCAATTCGTTATTTAATATTCGGTATAATATGGTGTTCAAACTAAACTTTTCGTTTCCCGGAATAAAAATTCTTATTTGGAGCAGTATATTATCAGGTTAAGCAATCTACCTACGGTAGATCGCGAACCCCGTGCTGTTTATACGTAGGTGCATGATTTAACTCTAAAGTATCAAAGTTATACCAAGTTTGTCGTATTCCACCTATGGTGGATTAATATGATCGATTAATACAAAATCCTAACCTAACATGACTACTAATATCAGATGAATAAAAAAAAACCAAATTATATAATATTATATATATATATATATATTGACAAAAAATAATAATACAAATCAACAAATATGCCCGATTAACCAATAGCAACCAATATATAATACACTGTTACGCCACTGTTGTATTTTTAAATCCAGATTTCCTACTTTTCCGGTGGGTTTTCCTAAAATTTTGTTTCGTAAAACTCTCTCCTGGTAATATTACGATCATCTTAAAAACAATTTGATAATTCATAACAGATAAATATAATGACACACGTATCTCGCACATCCCAGTGATATAATATATCAAAACGGTTGAGTATTTCAGAATATATATAGATTGTAATTGTTATTATACAAACAATATCAATTATTTATTTACTCAAGTATTTAGTTGTACCTACCTTATTTTTTAATATTTATATTATAGTTTTCAAACATAAACAATAATATTTTTTGCATAATACCTTTATATTATATATTATAATATATCCCTGAAATAAAATATGACGTTTCCTAATAATATTTTAAAGGTATGTAAATAATAATTATTATTAGTAGATTTTACAAGTTTTACTTAATATAGATAAATACCATATTTAAAAGATTATAAAATTAAAATATTTC
>NW_021771516.1:0-2123 GCF_005508785.2 Acyrthosiphon pisum | reverse complement strand
ATTATGTATATTAGTCATAGTCTGAAACTTGAGTACGTTTCATATTTCAGTACACACCGTCCTTTATTATCATCACTAAAAGTGTTATAAATAACGATTCTGTCGTTTAAATTAAAAATTAAAAAAAATTTATACTCAATAAATAATTGTGGTCTTTGAAACTTGTTTATTTTTAACACGTATTAAAAAGTTACCTACAGTTTAATCCTCGTCTCCTCGTATCTAATACCAGATTGACATCGACATTCTTATGTCAACTATATTCAGTAGAAACAAGACATATACATGTAACGATGTATCTGTATGTAGTGTAGAATGTAGATACTCTTGGTTTTTTTCAGGGGATTTTTATTCCAATATTACCTATCTCCATGTTGTAGTTCAGTGCATACGTACCTATACTGTAAAATTATGTGTAATAATCTTAAGAAAAACAAAATAATTTATATTATACTGACATAAATTGTTTCCTTAAAACTAATACAATCATACAGCGTATGATATTTACCATATTTATCATAGGCAATATAAAAAAGTTTAAATAAAAATTAAAAAATTAAATAATTACATTTTTTTCCAAAAAAAAAAATAATAAATATGTTTAAATTTTAAAGATTTGTTAATATTTTAGGAAAGAATTGAATAATTTATTTTGAGGGGGGCTATTTATTATTTAGGGCACTTATGTACCGCGATAATATTTACCCATTTATAAATAAATGTATATAACTAGACGATTACGTCTAGATTCGTCAGAAACACCGCTGCGGTAAAACCCGTTCGGACCTTATGGTGAAAATACCTCAGTGTGGCGTAAATCAAAGATACAATTGCCTCCTGACACACACTTTTACACTACCAGTGTTGTAAAAAATACTTGTACAAAGTATTAAAAATACCTCCCAAACACTATCTATTGTAAAGTATTTGAAATAATCTTCAAATACAAAAAAAATTCAATTTAATTCTAGGTATTCAGGTAAATTAATTAAACATTTTATATTTTCTAATATTTTCGTATAGCAAAGTTAGTAATCAGCGATAATCAGTAATCACACAGTATATTTTACAGTCAATAAAAATGTGAATAATGAATATAGCTTTTGCTTGACGGCTCCAATATGTTTTAAATTGGTACCGTTTCGATTGTCGTCGATGGTAAATTGTATTCTGGAAAAGAAAATATTTAATTAAGCTATCTAATATGAACAAAAACCAAAACCGATATTGAATTGTCCATAAATTAATAATGATTAATATAATATATTAATAACTGTATTATGATATTATTATTGTTGTACTATTTAGAAACAATTTAAAAATTAAAGGAATAAAAAAAAAGTATTCATAAAAAAGTATTTAAAATACCATTCAAAAACCTCAAAATGAAAAGTATTGAAAAAAGTACCTATTCAATACGAAAAAAAAGTATTTAAATATTTTACTCAAATACTTTACAACACTGTACACTACTGTACTACACACACAAATATTTATCTCGCTACGTATCTTGCTATGTAATGTCAAATGTATAAACTAACAAGTGACAGGCTGTCACTGACAGCTAACGGGTAATCAATATTCATATATTTTGTTTAGTAAATTTGTACATAATATTTTGGTTTCGTCTTTACAATAAATCCCGTTCCCCGGTTGTCTTAATAAATAAATACCTAGTTAGTAAAACACAGTATTCCTATATTATAGGCAGTGGTATCGTGAAATAATATTATATTTGATTTGATATTTTATGTTAAACTCTTGGTTGTTTCTACATTCTACACCTCAAATGGAACAAAAAAAGTCTGTCAATATAAAAGGTGATAATTTCCATGTTTGTGTTTTTTTGGTTAAACACAAGTTTGATTCATAATAATGTCTGTATCTTGTAAACCGTAGGTACTTCAAGAATAACACAAATTACACAAATGTCGAAATTTTATAAAAATTCAACATTTATCTAACAACAATTATTTTTTAAGGTAAGGGTCATTAGGACTTTTTTTGTTCCATTTGAGGGGTAGAAACACCTCTAGAAGTTTGACACATTTATCGTGCAACACCTGTATAATAATTAATATATGGTGCAACGGTCGATATGACGATATAACGTAGTGAATAGC
>NW_021771515.1:14266-15509 GCF_005508785.2 Acyrthosiphon pisum | reverse complement strand
GATTATCAAACCTTTGGATTGAACGATATCGATTTTATTACATTTAACTTCTGGTCTTTACAAATGGAAAATACTACATAGTTATGCTGCAATAATGTATGAGCCATGGGGTGAAATGCATGAAATCTTGCTGGATGGGCCTATACGCTACACTATGTGCATAAAATGTCCTTACTATATTAATTTGAATTGTGTAATATTTATTACTCTGGAAATAAAAATCCTAATTGTTGCGGTACCTACAACTGACTAGGTATACACATTTACACACAAACACCTCCCAGAACAACTCAACTTTGAAGGACAATATCTCATCAACGGATTAACAAAAAATGAAAATTTAAACGTGATAATTCATAAAAAAAATAGCATTATTAATTTATGAAATTTTAAGTATAGGTTACCATTTGAAAATCAAAAGTTGATAGTAGTTTACCTAATTAATATAAGGGTGAAAAATATAAAACATTTATACAAATGTAGAAATACATAAAACTAAAATTAAAAAAAAAAAAAAAATCTAAAAAAGTTAATACTTTTCGAGATAATGAGTGTTCAACGATAAAAGAATCACCCTGTATATAATATTAAATACATTATTACTTCCTATTATAAAATAATAATAATTTGTAAACAATATATTATTTTACTATACTTTTAGAATATATTTTTTTATGTTTACAATATACATACATATACAAACTAAAAAATATATAGTAGGTATAATAAACACCAGTAGGTATCTTATAAAAATAAATTATTGAGCTTGACTTCTTATAATATTGGCCATAACAAAATTTGAACACAATAATTTTTAAATTTATCTTGTGGTTCAAACGATATTACATCAATATGTACAAATATACTTAAAGGTATATAACATAGTAAGAGATTAATAAATAATTACAAAAAAATGATACAATTTTTTTTATAATAATATAATATAATACAGGTGTACGCTGACATTAATTTCAGATGGTTTATGACATATCAATAAGGCTCATAACTCTTTTGTTAAATCTCTTCAGAGGCGCATACAAAGCTAACCTAAGAAATTATCTTATATACCGTATGGTTTATTTAAATTAATGCATATTCAGCAAACCCCTATGATACAACTGATTGAAGTTTAAAAAGGTAATTAAATTCATATAAAATGAGTTGACTATATTCTATTCGCAGAGAGTTGACCCACTTGTGCGCATTCATACTGGAGCCGCTGGAACATTTCAGACCCCCGAGT
>NW_021771515.1:12524-14216 GCF_005508785.2 Acyrthosiphon pisum | reverse complement strand
CCCCCCCCCCTGTAACTACGCCACTGCTTACAATTCCTTCTCTAAGTGGATGGATATGTTAAGAGTGATGGAAAAAATATTATGTCGGCTCTTATGCAAACAGTCTATTTTTAAATCAAAAAACATTTGTTCAAGATTAACTCAAATGATATTTAGACGTTTGGACTGTCAAAACCAAGGAATGTTTAAGGTTGTAAAGACATACATCTTACAAAGAATAAGAATAAGAATAAAGTTTGAAAATCAAAATAGAAGAAAATCTTTAGAAAAATTCAAAAAAGGAAGTTATCCAAAAAAATGAAAAAAATTATTAAATAAAGATTTGTTTTGCTTTAAATATTTATTTTTATTTTTAGTCATGCTTTTTCGTTTACTAGTCATTCGTTATTACAAGATATTTAGGAATAAAATAAAGTATAAAAAAATTTTATTGAATAATACATGTTTGTCGCGTATTTATTATTCCTATAAAATTACATTTTTACATTTTGCATTTTTTGAATACCGCTTTATTGGGGTCACGCGCAACAGCCAATCATAAAATATCATGATAACTGGCTAACCTCTACTTTATAGATCTTGGGGCAACCATACTATTTTAAATCGTGGTCCGAGTGCAGCACAACGAGCGAGTGGTAACGCGGACATCACTGACGTGCAACACTGTAAATATCAGAGATGGCCAATAATTATTGTTTATTGCTAAATATTTAAGGTTAGGAGATTTTCATGAGTTGTTCATTCAACGAACTTCATTGTTGATTCTAACAATTTTAAGTGGCCGTGTGTGTTTTAACTAGTTTCAAGTGATTTTTTATAAATTCTTAGTCCAAACCGGTTGGAAAGTGTTGCATTTATTAATAAAGCATTGTAATTATTGTAGGTACCTTTTTATCGTAGTATTAATCGCGACCAGTCCGCAGTCCGCAATCCAATAGGTATTTATGTAAGTTACAAAAGTGTCGTACGTTATGTAGTTTATTATTGGTTACGTTGTATTAAAGATTAGTAATATACTATTACAAGATATAATATTAATATTATACAATAATAGCTGTTAGGCTCGTTTCACGGCCGCGCTTACCGGGCGCAGATCGTAAATGTATTGCCATAATATTGTTCGGTCACAACACGTCGTCTTTTGTTTTTGCAACATAATAAATTAATAAATTGTTAATAACAATATTATTATTGTGAGTGACGACGACCGTCGGCTGCCAACCGCCGCGCACTGTCTGAAATATATCTATATAGTTTTTGGTTCATTGCTACAGTTCAATAAAAACATTTAATGCAGCTTATGAAAAAAAAAAACTATTCATTATAAGTACCTAATTAATAACGAATTATTGCATTAAGTAGGTACTATTGCATATATATATATATATACCTAAATACGCACCTGCCGCTTACGGAACGTATGCGTATATCTTACGTTGCTTTTCCAATTTCCATTATCTATGTTTGTACGCGCCGACGATAATAAAACGAGCCTTAAGAATATGTATGCAATTAATTAGATTATTATCTATATTATTTAGAGCCTCCGCTGTATTATCACTACATGTTTATAATATAACCGTATTGATTTATTTAATATTATCATTATTTCAGTCGATGCTGAAAAAATACTGTCAAAAGAACCCAAGAGGATATAATATTATAGATACCAATATCCAGCTACTGAAGTGC
>NW_021771515.1:1151-11701 GCF_005508785.2 Acyrthosiphon pisum | reverse complement strand
TACGTCGGCCCGTGAACCTCCGCGGCTCTCGACTAGCGCACAGCGCTAATGTGAGGTCCGCGGTTGTAGCCGCAAGGCACCAAACCCGGGAGTCTTCGTGTAGTTGCTACAATAAGATTTTACTTATACACATTTTATTTGTGTTGCTCGTGGGCTAGATAGGTACAACAGTGTGTTACCAATTTAGCATCATCTTAAGTATATTATCTGTCCTTCCTTATAGCTTATTAGGACTGCATTGACATGATTCCACTTGGCTACTGTTTGATATTGACCCATGCAATTTATCTTTTGTCAAATACTGATACATAAAATAATATTATGTAATTAACAAAAATATTAAATATAAGTTTTATCATTTTCTTTTATTATTAAAATAATGCATCAATTTAAATGCTTCATTATGTAATATAATTTACAAAAAATGTACGAGCTATGCAATAATTGGTAATTTATGTTTTTAATCATCATGGCGATTAGGTAATTGTAAGGTATCTTAATCCTTTCAATGCTCCAGACGTACTATTATGTTCCTTTATTTTATTATATTATAATTTTCTGGATATTTGGAAGTTTTAGGAAACCCTGGCTTGCAATGTTTTAAACTTTACTTTTACAAATAAAATATTTGTGGTGGCCAAGGTTTTGATGTGCAATCAGTGAACCAATTACTGGTCTTATTTTAAAGATTATAAATAATTGTAAAAATTAGATAATTACATTTTTTCCCAAAAAAAAAAGTAAAAAATACAGTTTAATTTTTAAAGATTTATTAATGTCTTAGAAAAAAAATAAATAATTTATTTTGCGGGGACTATTACAAGGTTTGGGGGGGGGGGGCTAAGCTCCCCCACTAGTTGCGCGTATGGTGTTTATAAATTAGAATATTCATTGTTCATACAATTGTTTTATATAACTACCTCATTATTTAATGACTATTTATTTACAGATAATTTAAAATATACCCATATTTAACGGTTTTTATTTCCGAAGGTAGTTTCTCGTTTAATCTCAAGTCAGTTATTAGATTAGGGGTGGGCCATTTTTTTTTTTTAAATAATCGATTGTTCTTTAAATATTTTATAATAATCGATTATTATTGATTGTTATTGATTTGTGTTATAATTGTTAATGGAACACACGTGAGTCGATTAATCAATCAATCGTGAGTCGACTAATCGATTAATCAATTCTTATCGTTATATTTTATCGTGTTTCATTAATCTGTGGCACTACACATAACAGTCGATTTTTTAATTGTTAAACGAATGGCCGATTAATCGATTATTTTCGATTACCTATAGTTTTTAAAAATTATCGTTTAATTGATTAAGATCAATTTATCGATTGTTATAATCGCGCACCCCTATCTATAAGGTTATTCGTTTTTGAATTTCTCAAAAATTAGTGCCTGCATTTTCCAATTTGTACGCAAAATTGTTTTTGTTTTCAAAACTAGATTTAATTTTCTATCATAAACCATGCATTTAAGTATTTTTTAATAATTAGATAGCTTTATATTAGGTTTTCAGCAGTTGTGCCGAGTTCAGTAAAATAATATGGTTCAATTCTAACCAAAGCTCACCAACCCACCCACCCACCCAATTCATCATTCAAAAACGGAAGAAAATACTTAAAACACTAAACCACACAAAGCCGCTCGCAAACTACATAGTCTAAAATAATAAAATGTAATACAATAGTCAGTAATAAATACAATTATAGTACCTACCTATATAATTATAATAATAATGCTATAAAATAATAAAAATGTATTATTATAATTATGTTCACCTCTTTCTTATGTTATGACCTACGGCTGTTAAAGGGCCTGTTTATACATATAATCTGTTATTATACCAAAAAAAAAAACTTTTGTTTTTATTTAATGTTCTTAATCAAAGTTCAAATTATAAATACCTACTTATCTAAATTATAGCAAAAGCCAAAAATATGATCTTCATTAATGAACTTGAAAATTAAATTTATATATATATATATATATATTATAATATATACACTATATATTGGTATGTAAGCTCCCTTCTATTTTTTATGATATTATATGGTTTTTTATGTAAATTTAATGTATTTTTCAATATTATTTTAACATATTTATACTTCAATTTTGATATATTTTCATTCATTTTTTTCGGGACTTCTTTTTCCTAGCATGGAACTTTTTTTACCGGGACTTTTTTTTCTGATTACCTCACAAACATTTTGATTCTATGTTTGCATACAGTTATAATTTATACTATACAATATGAACAATTATTTTAGCTCTTACCAATTTACTATTTATGATCTATAATAGTCTATATATAATATAATAGCTAGACACTTGACATTTTCCAGGTATCTTCGTATCGCCATGTAAGGGTGCACTAAGTAAGGATTTTCAAAAATTCTCATTTTAAAAAGGTGATCACACAAAGATTTTTGAGTTTCACGATAGATCACAATTTTTTTTGTATATAAATGGTTACTTATTGGTTACCGATAGTAATATTAATAGAAACAATTAGTACAAATAAATATTTTTGTGTGTATTAATAGTTGTAATTGGTTTCTCGGATAGCCGAGGTAAATAATGCATAAAATTGTCGCATTTAAATGGCCTTGATTAAAGAAGCTATAGGTATCTTAAAAACAATAGTATGTTTGTAGCTTATATATTCAAAAATTATTTCAAAATTTTGATGAAAATTTCAGAGATTATTCTTATAGATATCATAAACGTTTTGGCAGTAATTTTAATTAAGTTAAAAACATACCGAGTACTTAATCCAATCAGCGAATTTTTGTTACGCGTATATTCAGAATTATTTCACAAATAGCGAGGTACGCCCGCATCGATTTGCTCTCGAATTGAGGTACATTAAAACCGAGATACATCCTGTATAATTAAGTAATAGAGCTACTAGCCAGCACAAGTATAAATGTTAATACATAATAGGTACATAAATACGGAAATATAATTTTGAGATATTTGACTCACAAAAAATAATTAAATTCAATATTTCATGTTAAAATAAAGTTTATCTAAAATTAGGTTAAATGTCCGTTAATTTAATACATAATAATATGTAGTACTCGCAAACCCATCTTTAACCTGATTTGTATCAATATCAGACTATTCAGACAAATTAAATAATCATCAATTGTTTTAAATGATCATGAGAATTGAGAAATTTTTGTTCTCAATCGATTTTTGAAAATTTTTAATGGTTATGTGCCAGATACTGCTAGATACTTGAAGATTATAAGCGATTTAGAGAACAGTGTAGATATACTGTACAACGCAGGGAAAATGCTCTGTAATCCGGATTTTTGGGTTTTGAGATAATTTTAGATTCGGCCAAAGATAAATAATCACACATAATTATTACACTGTCATAGAAATTTGTTTTAGGTATACAATGACACAGGCATATTCATAGGCGCAAATATGAGGAATTTAGGGTCTAAGCTCCCCCCTCGCCCCATAAATATCCATTGCACCCCAAACATTTCCTACCTCGTTTCCTACATTTTGTTTTAAGCTTATTCAATATTATCAAAGTAAGGCTTTAGGCCCCCAAATCCCAAACACTATTTACGCTTATGGGCATATTAGTACCTGGTTATAGAGTTGGTACAATACCTACTGGCTGCTGTAATAATGCATTAATTAAGTAATACGTAACTGGTACGTGTGTAAGTACCCAGTACCTACTTACTTTAGTAATAGTATTAATGATCCTGGATAATTTTGTACCAGCCCACTCGGTCACCAACCAACCACCTAAAGTGCGTACTCGGCGCCACTGGTTTTCAGCTCTTGTGTTGTATATGATATATAATTTTTAGAGAGGTATTTTGTGCTACTTGTATAGGTACCATTACTATATTACCTACTAATAGTAGGCTACTATATTTAATCGTGTAATATCACTATTATATTTTGTTAACTTATTTTTATTTTATTTGTATATTAATTCTGTGGGCCAAATCCATATATCTTTTACTTACTATACCAACAAACAGAAATAGGTAGGCAATGAAATGTATTACTTGGCATAATTTTTTTTTACTTCAATAAAATTATTACTGTTATCAAATTGTCCTAGGTAGTTAGTCAATTTTAGGAACAAAATGACAATTTGAAAAATTATAAAAACCTATAAAATATTAAATAATGAGTCATTATCAGATTTTAAATACATATCAGTGTTTTAATTTTAATTATGGCAGTATAAAGAAAATATTTTAAAAAACAATATTTGATAATGCTTTATGTTCACAGTAACCGAAAAACAATTAAGATATTATAATTCAGTATGGAACCATTAAGAAATACTATTAATGATCGCGCAGTAAATTCCAAGTGAGTAGATAAACTTAATTGGTGTAGCATTTAACTTACATTTTGAAAGAATTTTATTTTATAAAACCACGTGTTTTAATAATTTATGTATTATTCAATTTGTACATTGTATTTAATTTATACATTAGCTATCTACCTCATATCAATAAAATTTAAAATCTTTTTTTTTTAGGTATGATCAAGCAATTGTTAAACAAGAAAACATTTATGTCATTGATGTTATCAAAGTTATTAAAAGTGAATATGTTGATGAAACAGACCACAACAATGATAGTTCATTATTAGAAACAGAGTAAGAATTTAATTTACATCTAAGTGTAATAAGAAATTGTAGAAAGGTGTGAGAATATTTTTATTTCGATACATTTTTTTAAATAAATTTTGTTTTTAATATATTTCCCGCTCTTGATCTGAATAGAGTATAGATTTAGTTCACTCACAAAACTTGCTTCCTATTTATGTTTAATACTGAAAATAAAAAAAAGTCAAAAAAGCCAATTTTTAAATCTAATTTTTACCTATACAAATTTTGGTGGTAAAAATATTAATTTAAGTCAAGTATTTAATTTTTTTAAATATCAATTTTTGTTTTTGGTCTTTTGAGTTAATTAATTTTAAGCTAGGATATTAAAAAAGGATCGCTAGTAAATTTGTGCAGAATATTTGGTACCGCAGTGAGCGATTTGTAGACTAGTATTTATAATCAATGCTAGTACCGACCTAGAGTTTACTATGATTATTATAAGGTTAGTAAGATATAACTTATAATAATATGCATAAACAAATTATAACCCTGAATATTGTTTTCTGAAAACATGAAAAAAATTATAGTTATATATATAATATTAAATACATTATTACTTCCTATTATAAAATAATAATAATTTGTAAACAATATATTATTTTACTATACTTTTAGAATATATTTTTTTATGTTTACAATATACATACATATACAAACTAAAAAATATATAGTAGGTATAATAAACACCAGTAGGTATCTTATAAAAATAAATTATTGAGCTTGACTTCTTATAATATTGGCCATAACAAAATTTGAACACAATAATTTTTAAATTTATCTTGTGGTTCAAACGATATTACATCAATATGTACAAATATACTTAAAGGTATATAACATAGTAAGAGATTAATAAATAATTACAAAAAAATGATACAATTTTTTTTATAATAATATAATATAATACAGGTGTACGCTGACATTAATTTCAGATGGTTTATGACATATCAATAAGGCTCATAACTCTTTTGTTAAATCTCTTCAGAGGCGCATACAAAGCTAACCTAAGAAATTATCTTATATACCGTATGGTTTATTTAAATTAATGCATATTCAGCAAACCCCTATGATACAACTGATTGAAGTTTAAAAAGGTAATTAAATTCATATAAAATGAGTTGACTATATTCTATTCGCAGAGAGTTGACCCACTTGTGCGCATTCATACTGAGCCGCTGGAACATTCAGACCCCCGAGTAGGAGACCGACGGTCTGTGATTAGTCGGCGGTGTTTGATGATCGGCAGTACTCGTAGTAGGCAGCTGCTACTGGCGATGATCACCACTAGCGCTCCAAATACGCGTTTTGAATTAACTTTAGCAAGTTAATAATCATAATTTTAAATATACATATAGTGCCTAACCTATAAGTATACATCTAGCATATTGTATTTTTTTAAATGCATACAAACTTTTTTTCACTTATATTTCTAATTAAAAACAACTTAATTCAAAATTTCAAATCCCACATATTACCCCATTTTATATTTATAATATTATGAACCACCTAAATAATAATTTAAAATAATTTATTAGTTAAAGACTATGAATAGTTAAATAATTCAAATTAAATTGTTTATGATACATATTACCTATGTTGTATTTTAAGATTATTTTATCGATACAATAATCAAGAATATTGTTACCAACAATAAGGTAATATGTAAGCAAACAACTTTCAAATATAGTTACATTATATTTCATATAATTTCAATATAATATCATGACTGAAATCACCCCATTTTATATTAGTATTATTATGAATCACTAGCTGATCCCGTGCCCTTAGTTGCCCATTAAAAATGCCAACTTTATATGAATAAATAATATGTTTTTTATAGTGTAACGGTTACCATAACAACAATTTTAAACCAATGGCAACCAATAATTATTATTATTATAGTTTTGAAACCCACGGCAACCATTTATAAATAAAAATTTCCATCTGAAATCTCGGGGCCGGAGTGGCGCAGTGGTCACACAGTCATCGGTTCGATTCATAGCAAAGTGCAAAAAATGTGTGTGATTCTACCCCACACAGCAATAAAATATTGTAAACACGTTTCTATAATATGTTAGAGAAACATATTTTAATGTCTAAAATATTATAAAAAAATGTTTTTTAAGTTGTATTTTCGTGATCTGAATATGTTTTGGCACAAATATCAATATGTTTACAACATGATTTACATATATTTTCATCACATTAATTATTACAGATTTCCAATAAATGATTTTATGATGTTTTTCAGTGTAAAAAATTTGTAGTCAAATTTATTATTGATTCTAATATTGGTTTGAAATCTTAAAACATATATATAATACTCGTATTTCTGTTAAACTCAATAAATTATGAATATTCTATATCCAGTACATATACTACAATAAGTATATCAAATAATTAATTTTTTTGGATACTTTTTTATATATACTTTATATATTTATTTAAAAATTGTATTTTTTATTTATTTAGTAAAATAGTTATAATTTGGCATTAATTAATTAGCTATGCCAGAATAATATATTACATTTAAATATATATATTATATATATTATGATTGTTATCGTTTATCAATACCTATAATCAATAATATATAATAAATTAAATATTGTAGGTATATACAACATCATATATGAATAAAAAAGCAATTAAAACTAAAAGGCCCTTAATCATTATATATTTAATATAAAACCAGCACATTATAATAAAGTGTTAATATTATGTATTAAAATGTTGTAAAAATTATAATGATATAATACTTGTGGAAAAAAAAAAATCAATTTAGCAAAAAAATTATAAAATCAGAAATAACTTTTGTATGTATAATAATAATAATTATAAAATATAAAATACAATATATAATGTATGATACCTAATGTGTATATATATAGTAAATATAGTTGAAACAAACATCGAGTATAAAATAAAAAGCTTGAATCTTCAATTTATGCATGATAAAAATATGTTAAGATAACAAAAAATATAATAAGTAAAAAAATTGCTTTTATCTTTTTAATGTAAAATAATATTATAATAATAAAAAAATTATAAGTAACCTATTGTATGAAAAATTGGTTATAGTAATAACAATAAAATAAATAAATAATTTATAAGTGCTGTACTACATGAGTAGAATCATTTTTTGTTTTTGTTTTTATTAAGCGGTTATTAGCTTGTGCTAACCAGGATTTCATTGGGTTGGAGATATCGCAATCTGGCACATTCTCAAATTTTTTCACTCTTCTTATAGAATCTAAAATATAAGAAAAATTAAAATATGTTATCAATTTAAAAATTAACATTTTTACCAAAAATTAAAGAACAACTGCGGAGTTTTGAAAAGTTTTTTTTCCCTTTGAAGCCGATAAAAGAAAAATTTGACAAAAAGTTATCTGTAAACATTCGCTGCATCATAACTCTTATGGTTATAGGTATGTTCCTTGAAATTGCTCTAGATAATATAATTTCCTATAAAATAAAAATAAATATAATATATGATGAAACAAATGTTTTTTTCCATAATTGTATATAATATTATTACTCACACATTGCCTTTTCTTAGTTTTATCCAGTAATATATTTTCAAACTCATCTAAATCATCATCATTCTTAAGAGGTAATAAAGAAATTAACGAATCAAACATAATATCATCTGCAAACGCTTCATTACTACTATTTGTAACAATACTTCTATTATACAATTTAAAACTTTTGAGATTTTCTTCAATAAAATCAATTTTTTCTTTTAAGCAATCAATTTTATAAGTATGACTTTTTATTTCATACTTTATTTCGGCTAAGCACGAAGAAATGTGTTTTTCAAAAGGCACATACTGATTTTTTTCTGTAAAAATAATAAATAATATTATATATTTATATATTATAATCATAGCCTTATAAATACAAAAATCAAACATCAAATTATATACAATGATTTAAAAAGCAAAGCATGGTCATCCTTCAAATATACCCATTAAACCCTCTAGAAAACTGTATCCAAATTTTGAATGTATATCACTAATAGAAGCAGTTAGTTTACTTAAAAATAGCCAAGTATGTGAACAATTTGCAATTGAATCCATACAATCAAAATACTCTGAATGATCAATATTCTAAATAATTTTGATACTATAATCAGTAATTATTTAAATTTATAATGCAGAAACACAATACAAAAACAATGATTACTATATTAAAGTGTTTAGTATACCTAATTGCGTTAATTGTTTGATATGCTTACTTTTCAAAGATTTTCTCTCAGAAGAATACAACAATTTATTCAGACTTCTGTTTACATTTGAACCGCTTTTTGAATAATATGATGAACTTTTTTGTAAAACATTACTTGCGGCTAGATTATTGTTACTTGTCGGTGTTGTGTCTAAAACATGCATATTTATTAAGTTAATTTATTTAAAAACAATACAAAGATATATTTATTATAATATTTACCAAGATTCTTTGAAGATTTTTTCTCAAAATTAATATTATCATCATCATCAGTGAACAGACTTCTATTTACATTTGAACTGCTTTTTGAATAATATGATGAACTTTTTTGTAAAACATTACTTGCGGCTAGATTATTGTTACTTTTCGGTGTTGTGTCTAAAACATGCATATTTATTAAGTTAATTTATTTAAAAACAATACAAAGGTATATTTATTATAATAGTTACCAAGATTCTTTGAATATTTTTTCTCAAAATTAATATTATCATCATCATCAGTGAACAGACTTCTATTTACATTTGAACTGCTTTTTGAATATGATGAACTTTTCTGTAAAACATGACTTGCAGATAGATTATTGTAACTTGTCAGTGTTGTATCTAAAAAATGCATATTTATTAAGTTAATTTATTTAAAAACAATACAAAGGTATATTTATTATAATAGTTACCAAGATTCTTTGAAGATTTTTTCTCAAAATTAATATTATTATCATCATCAGTGAACAGACTTCTATTTACATTTGAACCGCTTTTTGAATATGATGAACTTTTCTGTAAAACATGACTTGCGGCTAGATTATTGTTACTCGTCGGTGTTGTGTCTAAAACATGCATATATTTATTAAGTTAATTTATTTGAAAACAATACAAATGTATATCCATAATTATAGTTACCAAGAGTCTTTGAAGATTTTTTCTCAAAATTAATATTATTATCATCATCAGTGAAAAGACTTCTTTTTACATTTGAACCGCTTTTTGAATATGATGAACTTTTTTGTAAAACATTACTTGTGGCTAGATTATTGTTACTCGTCGGTGTTGTGTCTAAAACATGCATATATTTATTAAGTTAATTTATTTAAAAACAATACAAATGTATATCCATAATTATAGTTACCAAGAGTCTTTGAAGATTTTTTCTCAAAATTAATATTATTATCATCATCAGTGAAAACACTTTTATTTACATTTGAATAGGAATTCTTTTCTTTTTTCTGTTGAACATTTAAATTGATTGTAGTATATCTTTCTTTGTTAACTGAAAAAAAAAAATGTAATTATTTTATTATAGCTTAAAATAATTTATATTGTTATACATTGATTATACCTAATTAAATCACACGAATACATAATTTAATATATAGGTAATATAAAGTCATACAAAACACAGATGGTGGGCTCTTTATCCCTTTACTTCTTGAATCTTTTGCCATTTCAGGTGAACTGCTATTACTGGCTCTTTTATTTGCTCTAAATTGACGAGTATAACGTTCATCTTCTGCAGTAGAAAAATCGGATTTAAATTCAGCCGTAGATAGTTTACTTTTTGCTTCTTCATATGAAGCTAAAATTACAAAATATTAATATATTTGAAATGTAATCAATAAATATATAATTTTTGAATTATTTTTTACCCAAATTT
>NW_021771515.1:0-1101 GCF_005508785.2 Acyrthosiphon pisum | reverse complement strand
TAAGTGTAATAAGAAATTGTAGAAAGGTGTGAGAATATTTTTTATTTCGATACATTTTTTTAAATAAATTTTGTTTTTAATATATTTCCCGCTCTTGATCTGAATAGAGTATAGATTTAGTTCACTCACAAAACTTGCTTCCTATTTATGTTTAATACTGAAAATAAAAAAAAGTCAAAAAAGCCAATTTTTAAATCTAATTTTTACCTATACAAATTTTGGTGGTAAAAATATTAATTTAAGTCAAGTATTTAATTTTTTTAAATATCAATTTTTGTTTTTGGTCTTTTGAGTTAATTAATTTTAAGCTAGGATATTAAAAAAGGATCGCTAGTAAATTTGTGCAGAATATTTGGTACCGCAGTGAGCGATTTGTAGACTAGTATTTATAATCAATGCTAGTACCGACCTAGAGTTTACTATGATTATTATAAGGTTAGTAAGATATAACTTATAATAATATGCATAAACAAATTATAACCCTGAATATTGTTTTCTGAAAACATGAAAAAAATTATAGTTATATACAGGGTGATTCTTTTATCGTTGAACACTCATTATCTCGAAAAGTATTAACTTTTTTAGATTTTTTTTTTTTTTTTAATTTTAGTATTATGTATTTCTACATTTGTATAAATGTTTTATATTTTTCACCCTTATATTAATTAGGTAAACTACTATCAACTTTTGATTTTCAAATGGTAACCTATACTTAAAATTTCATAAATTAATAATGCTATTTTTTTTATGAATTATCACGTTTAAATTTTCATTTTTCGTTAATCCGTTGATGAGATATCGTTCTTCAAAGTTGAGTTGTTCTGGGAGGTATTTGTGTGTAAAGTAAATATTGTGTTGTATCTCGTCAGTAGATACCGCAGTTATTACGATTTTTATGCCCCAGGGCAAAAGGTATTACATTTTAAAATCAATTCAAGTAGGCGCAGTAAGGATGAATTGTGCCCCTAAATGTATTGTATAATATCCATTTGCTTGGGTGTCCGCCGTTCGCCCCACGGAAGGTGATTTCGCCACTGGTCATAATAATACTTATCGTTTATAAAGACCAGAAGTTAAAAGTAATAAATTCCTTATCGTTTG
>NW_021771512.1:3514-4714 GCF_005508785.2 Acyrthosiphon pisum | reverse complement strand
GATAAGAAATATTTAAAAATATAATTTTTTAAGAAAAACATTGTTTTATAAGCAATTTGAAACTATGTAAAAAAATATTTTCAAAAAAATGTACACTTTCTGAAATAATGAGTGTTCTATGATAAAAGAATCACCCAGTATATATAAATTTTTTAAATAAGTTATGCATTTGTTTATTATTTTTTAAATATCCTACGTCAATGTGTTGTAGAAATAAGGGTACTCGCTGATTGTGCAAATCGTATTTAATTTCACCATTATTCTTAACTCGTTAAAATTCGTTATATGTGCTGCGTGTGACAGTAAATTACAGCAGTGCTGTGTGCATTTATATAAATGTGAAATCACAAACTTTGGAAGCTTATAACTTTCAATATAATGATTTCATAATTTTTTTTTTACAGCAATGCTTTCAGCTTGTTGAGATACGTATGATTTTCACAATAGTTATTTAATTCCACGGGAAAAACCACCGACTGCAAATTACGAAAAACAGCTAAAAATTTAATTTCTTACGCTGTTTTTATTATGTAGCATAGAAACGAATAATAAATAATAATATTATAATATTAATTCAACTCACAGGTTATAATAAATAATAACAATATAAAACATCCAGACTGACAAACTTTCTCAAGGCTATAAGTATCCCAAAAAGAGTCAAAATGTTACAATTTATGTGAAATGCTAATATAAATATTATAAATATTTATTTACATAAACTTTGAGGATGGTTTCTCATAGAAAATTGGATATAATTGGTTCTTTTAAGTTGTCAAAATAGGAAACTCTCAGTAGTTTTCAAAAGCGTCGGGAAAAATTTAGAAAAAATCTAGACTTTTTATACGCCAAACAAGTTTTTAAAAAATCGATTTTTTTTATTATTTTTGATTGAAGTTACTATACATTACAATGTTGAAATGTCCATTTTTCGTACAAGATAACATTTTAAAAATATTTTGACTCCTTTTTAGTTATTTTTGCACTAAATATTTTCAAATTTTTAAAAAATAAATAATTATAAAATATATAATTTGTTGTACCTATATAAAATACGACATGTGGTATCGTGTTGACTCAAACATGTATAATATCATATATTCATATATGATATATGATCCAAGGACTATAATTTTCATTGACGTTTGTTTTGATTCGTCAAAGTACAATATTCACCTTCCAATGTCCGTGTATAGTATA
>NW_021771512.1:0-1251 GCF_005508785.2 Acyrthosiphon pisum | reverse complement strand
TATATAACTATTTTTTTGTTATAAACACGGGATTGTCGTTAGTATAAATGTATAATAAATGCTATTAGTTACTATACAATTTGTGTTAATTCTTATTTCACCTTGATCCACACTAAACTTAACAAGTTAGAGGATTTTAAAAATGTATATTATATTCGTATTTATTGAGTGTGCCTATTATTATATATTTCATCCCCCCCCCTATCAAAATTCCTAAATAGGTACGCCACTGGATATAATAATATATTAACTAACGACTATCGTTATGTTTTATATAATATACATAATTCGAGTAAAGGTATTTCCAATTTTATTAGGAAATCGACGGATTGTATACATTAAATCAAATGGATACCTAGTATACACCACTAAAAATATTACAATATACCAAAATACAACGATGGACGATCTAAAAATGAAAATGCAGTACAATTTCAAATTTGAAATATTTTGTTTGATTTTGGCGTCCCTGTAAATAAAGTAAGACGAACAAAGTATTCAAAAATAGCATTTGATTTTAAATGCAAGTACTTCAAAAAAGTATTCAAATACTGTGCCAAGTACTTTTTTTCAAATGTATTTAGTATACGTATTTGAGTAGGTACTTAAAAAGTATTTGAATACTTTTACTCAAATACTTTTACAAAAGTACAAGACCGTAATTGAAGGGTGGAAATGCAAAAGGTGGTATTGCCAAAAACCAAAATGTTCACAAATCAAGGAAAACGGTAATACATTTTCTGACGACTATAAACATTCAGAATAAGTTTATTTATATGTAAAAAATAAAAACTATAAACGATTGACAGTGTCAAAATAAATCTACCTAAATTGTAAACATTGTTTTTAATGCTTTAAAAATTTCGTGTCAGACCAAAACGTGGTATTGCAGGTTTTGAAAAGGTAATGGCAATATCACGTTTTAAAGTTGTTCCTATTTCTGTTGATACAAAACGCATTATTTCCTGCAATACCACGTTTTGAAGAAAAATGTAATATTGCCAATACCACGTTTTGCAATGATATCAAGTATGCTTCAGTACTAATAACATGGGCAATAATACGTTTTGACTTTAAGATAGATCCCTCCCCTTGATCACCTTTTTTTTGTAAAGTTAAATTTACTTATTTTCTGTATTTCTCAATATGATACTACTTTTAAGTTTTAAGTGGTTACATCTGTTTTCTAAATGTTCTAGCCGTGGTAATTAGACCGCTTTGATATGCTATACGCCACTAGTCCTTCGCGGC
>NW_021771511.1:3349-4242 GCF_005508785.2 Acyrthosiphon pisum | reverse complement strand
ACTATTTAACTGTAGTATAATACACGGATTTTAAAATTGCTTTTATACCAAACCCATCTAACGGATCGATGTGGCGATTGTTTTTTTATTAATACGCACTAACAACAAAAAACGAATAAATATACTCCTCGTGTATAGACCGTATTTACAGATAACTAGGCAATTAAAATATAATACTTTTGTTTGTTCGATAAGATTAAAATTTAAAGGGTAGATACGAAATTGTATATTATATCTATCTCGTTTACCCACTGTGCAATTTATGTTTCATAACGTTATGGGGACGTTATTATAGTCTTTTATATCAACGTTGCTTTGTAACGTAAGTACGATATAGCCGGTTTGTTTTTGTGTGCTAAAAAAAGTTACAAATAATGAAGTACCACATGAAACGTACCATAGCTGTTTTTGTGTGCTGTTATAAGTTATCAAAAATTAGGTACACATGAAACGTACCGACGTCGTTATCAAGGGGCTATTGTTATAATTAGACGTAGCGCGTCGGTGTTGTTTTCCAATTTCTGGGTAATACCCTGATACCCCGTATGACCGTATGAAAGGTTTATATTAAACTGTATATATATATATAATATGTATATTATCAACAATAAGTAATTGACAATATAATATTATAATTGTCAATAAAATTCATTATGTCCTGTGCTCCCGACTCGTTCGTTTGTCTACGGCACTACGCGTTTTCGGTTCTCATGCTCTTATGCTCAGCGTTTGAACGTTCAACTGTACTAAACATTTATTCAATAATCGCATCGAGATTTATTATTTTATTATGGGCCGATAATAAAAGAAAGGTATGTTTTACTTTAAAATATTTTTCATTATTTATTTATTAACCTGGTAAGTACCTACATTTTGTAGGTTACCATTATTAA
>NW_021771511.1:0-1099 GCF_005508785.2 Acyrthosiphon pisum | reverse complement strand
AAAATATTAACAAGTAATATCACAATTTATGAAATCCAAATATTTTATGTGGTGACATAATAATTAGTTTATGAATTATTTTTTTTTTGTCTTAAAGAAGTTATAAAAGAAAATTCCCAAAAATAATATTACAAATTCTGATATTGAAGTAGAAATTGCTGAATGGTTGAGGCGTGCTAACACAAGAGTTCACAGAGAAAAACAAAATTAACAACCTCTATTAAATATTTTTATTTTTATTTAGTTTTTTTTACAAAGGACTGTAAAATAAGTAATGTTTGAACTTATTGGTTTTATCTTTAAAGATAAATAATTTTGTTGTCGTTTAGATTATACATAAAAATATAAAATACATTAGTATAAATCTAAGTTTTTACTTATGGTTAATAAATTATATTTATATATAATAAATATAATAAATATAATATGTTATTGTTTGTTTATTTTCATGACAATAGAAAATCAGTAGAAAAAAAAATGTATTGGGGAAGTGACAAGTAGGTACTTCAGAAAAATGTTAAACGTGGAAAAACAGAAGTTGAACCATCCTAATAACAAAACTCTTCAATCAAATATCTCCAATCTGACTACACCTCATATTACAGAGACTGGTACGAATAAAATTGTAGAATTTAATCATAGTTTGAAACTGTCTATTCCCGAAAAGAGTAGTAATATTTTTTCTGCATCATTACTTGATGACAAATTATGTACTAATTATTTTAACGATGACATAGGAGATATTAATTGTAATATACATGATGATGATGCTTTTGATGATAATGCCTCTACGATCATAGAATCATTTAATATTGAAGATGAACTAAGATCTTGGGTATTGAAGTTTAAAGTATCTCATAACAGTGCAAATTGTATACTTAGAATAATTAAATCTGCTGGTATTAATGTACCAAAAGATATTCGAACACTTATGAAAACTCCTACTACACATGTAATTTCTAATATTGATCAAGGGTCTTACATTCATTTGGGACTGGAAAATATGATATTACCTATATTAAAAAAGTACGATTCATTAATATATAGTCTAAATAAAGTTTTAAAGATAGGAATTAATTTGGATGGTCTTCCATTATCT
>NW_021771510.1:2951-4256 GCF_005508785.2 Acyrthosiphon pisum | reverse complement strand
TATTATCTTTCTTCTTGTAAAATTATTTTTAATAAAATTGAATTGCTTTTTTTGATGCATGATATTTTTATAGAGGCAATCGTATATAATAAAAATTACTTGACTAAGAATATGTGATGAAATATGCAACAATATTTCACCATGAATCATATGAAATATGATGTTATTACATAGGCGTGCGCAGACTTTATTCGCAGGTTATGCAATAAGGAAAATAGAGCCCCCCTCACAAATTCTAATCTTTCTTTAATTTATTCTAAAAAACAATTCTAAGCCGTTAAAAATTTTTTTTAACACATGTAGGATTCAATTTACATTTTACAATCTAAGTTTTTGCAAATATACTAGGTACTTAGCTTTTTTGCTTCCCTCGGAATCTGAAATCACACATAGTTTTACAGAAGAATATTAAACAAAGCGCTGTAGAAATAAGTAATTAATAATTTTGTCTAAACACTCTAAACGATTAACGAATTATGTCAAAAAACATCGGCTCGTCGGAATACAGTTCAACTTTTCATGGTAAACGTTCTATTGTCTATCAGTAACGTTCAGCGTTAAAATCACAGATAACAAAACTTAAAGCTTATCTATCCAACCAGTACCATATTATAACAATGATGGTAATAATACTTATTAAATTATACACATCGATGTTGACATGATACCGGACTCAGTTATAATAATAATATGGTCTTTGATTACAAACTATAAAAACAATAATAATTATTCTATTCTTGCAACATAGATAACAGTATCTACGTGTTACGCTTTAGTGTATTAACAGTTTAGATTATTTTTCGGGTCGCGAGAAAAGTGAAAACTAAAATTTTTATCATTTTTTTTTATAATATAGAAGATATTATCAAAAATGCTTTGGTATATTATATATGGGCCCCTCACATAAAGCCACAGACTATGCAGCGGCATACCCTGCATACCCTGTGCGCACGCCTATGTGTTATTATTGTCTTCAGAAAATCCATCCTATCTATATTCTAAATTTCAGCCTGATCTGTCAAGTGGTTTGTGGTGTATGGTGATAGATCAGTCACCTTATCATTTTATTTAATATATTGAGATTATTTTTTTTTTTTTTAAGTTATATTCAACCTCATATATTATAATATTTTAGTCACATATTACAATCGTACAAGCATTAAATTATTTTTTACTGTAAATTTACGTGTGAAGCTTGATTGTAAACCAAATTTACTAGAATTATTATTCTACAACATAGCGATTTTTAATTTGTCGGGAGCTTAGATATTTATTTCTAATAATAAAATCATCCTCTAATCTCCC
>NW_021771510.1:0-873 GCF_005508785.2 Acyrthosiphon pisum | reverse complement strand
GAAGTCGATATCTGTAATTTGATTGTCTAGCTATCAGTCATCAATCACACAGGTAGGCAATCCGACTGTGTCGGATCGCAGACGATGGGCAAATCCTATAATATCAGGTAGCAATCCAATTGCGGTTGATTGCGGACCCCGTTACGTGCGTACGTATAACTGTATAAGTGAAGGAAGGAAATAAAGTTTCTAGTCAATAATATATATTATAATGATAAAATCCTCGCGAAAACACGAAAAGTGATAACGGTAAGAGGGAGATAAGGGAGCGACGTCGCGAATATAGTCGTGGTGGTCAAGTGAAAATCGTTTCACCGGAAATTCAAAAAGAAATTAAGTCATATAGTTGCTGCAATTTTTTAGTGTCTAGGAAGTCAGTCACCCGGCTCGACTTTGGGCGTAGTCTGCCAGGTAGGCAATCCGACTTTGTCGGATAGCGGACGACGTGCAACGGTCGGGTAACACGATGAGACATGCAATCCGAAAACTGTGACTTTGAGTGTCTAGCGGTCTTTCCTCATCTGGTGTAATACACTAATACCGTGCCCTGCTGCATGCCAGGTTCTTTTTTGAATGTATAAACAATAAGGAAATGTGAATAATTGTAATCGATAATGTCTAGCTATCAATCATCACTGTATGCAAATCTTTGCGGGATAGGGCATCCGCGTATGGCGGTTGGATGCATCATGCATGTAACGTCGCATGTCCGGTTCTTTTGTGCATGCAAAAAGAATAAATGCATAACGAAAACGGTAATTGTGTGTCTAGCTTTCAGTCCTCAACCGGTACAAATTTATACGATATTGCATATTTGTATTATTGTAGGATAAAATATTAAAGCCAAATGTCAATCGAATAAAAAGGTTAAGT
>NW_021771509.1:2952-5186 GCF_005508785.2 Acyrthosiphon pisum | reverse complement strand
CAAATAATATTTTTAAATTAAATAACTAAAATCAATAAATCTTGATTACTATAGAAAATAATTTTATTGACTGTTATTGTCAAAAAAAATTTAAAATATTATGTATTAAATTGTATAGAATTATATAAATGAAATATTAAGTAACTAGGTATCTGTTGAAACTATATAAAACTATACAAATTATCAATTTGAATTATACAGGGTGATTGATTAAGAGTAAAACACTCATTATCTCAAAAAGTATTCACTTTTTTCAAAATTTTAGATCTACGCTGTTCTAGAATTATATAATTTTTTTATATTTTTCACCCTCATATATATTAGAAAAAACACTATCAACTTCTGATTTTCAAATGGTAACCTATACTTTTAATTTCATAAATTAATAAAGCTATTTTATATGAATTATCACGTTTAAATTTTCATTTTTCATTAATCCATTGATGAGATATAACTCCTCAAAGTTGGGTAGTTTTGGCAGGTGTTTGTGTGTATAATAACAATACCTAGTCGGTAGATACCGCAGCAATTTGGATTTTTATGCCCCAGAGTAATAGATATTACACTTTTCAAATCATTTCAAGTACAGTAAGCTTATAAGTTGTGCCCCTAAATGTATTGTAAAATGCCCATTTAGCAGGGCGTCCACCGTGCGCCCCACTAAAAGTGATTGCGGCACTGCTGCACTTCTCATAATAATACTTATCAATTATAAAGACCAGAAGCTAAAAGTAATAAACTCAATATCGGTCGAACCCAAAGTATAATAGCGATAACCATTGTACCTACTCGCTACAATAACTTATTTTTATATTATAAGTGATTGGACCATTACTGTCACATATCCATACACACGTGTAATCCCCACGACCCCGCTATATACCAGGTCCTGTCTGATGAACATCGAAGGAAACAGTGTTGTCTGATTAGGCTGATTTTCGATTACTAATAGATATTATAGATAAATCTATTAATATCTATGATAATGTTGTTACCAGGTTGTTATGGATCACGTTACCAAAATACGTTGAATAGATAACTGATAAATATTTTATTTGATTAAATAATTAAAAAAAATATAATATTATGTAGGTATGAGGTAGGATAATCTAAGCTAAACGGTTGTCAACATAGAAGTATTTTTGGGGATGTTGGAATTGTTTTCATGTTTGTCCTATAATAAGCATTATAATAGATGATAATATAAGATTTATAATAGTATCCAGTTCAACTCAAATATAAAACAACATAAATCAAATGCTTGATTTTATCAAAACAATAAAAAAAGTGTAAATGGTAAATTAGAGCTCATAAAAAAAAAATCTTGGTTGTAATTAGCCAGGTACCTACCTACCTAATATAAATTTTTGATTTAGTTAATTAGGAATTTCATGTATTGAGTATTAAGGATTTTTAAAGATCTTTAATAATATAGAAATTTAATAAATACCTACCTATTACAATAATCTTAACAGAAAAATAAGGGTATCCTATAATTTTTTTGTGGCTTGAATATTTGTACCTATAAAATCCTGGGTAGTGGGTAAACATGTTGTATTTCCCTGACTATCACATAATGTATAATGTTCACTTAATTACAAGGTTTTAATAAAAAAGAATCCATTTAATAATCAAGTTAATGATTTGAAATTGTTAGAATATGAATATCACACTTGTCATATACGTTTTAAGACTGGGGTCTTCAACCTTAATGAGAATTTCAGAAAAAAAATTTAAAACTATAATAATTGTCCTTTAATAATTATAAAATTAAAAACATTTCATATTATAAAACTAATAATATAATAGCTATTATTGGGTTTTTTTTTAGAGTTGACAAAATTAGTTTTTAAGTATTAGTCAATCTAATTTTTGTTTAGGATTAATTTGGTTTTGATATAATATAATATTCAGATATAGAAATGCTACTAAACAGAGACATAAGATTAAGGAGAATTAGCATGTAAAATTGGAGAAAAATTTAATTACAAGTTAACGCTCATTGTGATATTTCACTTATAATAATATAACCTATAACTAATTTTGTTCATGGCCGAATCCCCCACATTTTATATTAATATTCAGTGACGCCGATCCCTGTGTAAAGGTCGGGCTCTAGCTCGAAATTTTTTGTAAATTTAGGATGAGGCCGCTTTCATAATGGTCCTAATACAAATATCTTTATTGATTAATATAGATATTCAACAGCTATTTTTTACTTAAATGAGTGATTG
>NW_021771509.1:0-1334 GCF_005508785.2 Acyrthosiphon pisum | reverse complement strand
CAAAACAAACCAAAACTTTCCAATAAATGACAGAAACATCCCAAGTTGTTACTAATATTTATATGTAGTGCTGTGCCACTTGATTGTATAGCTTGGCATTTATTATCCCAGTAGGTACCCAGTGAACCATAGGCTAAAGCATTTAAACAATAATTGTAGATGTATAAAATGATTTAAACTGAAATCAATAATAAGTTTAAACTTAATGACATATTGTATCATTTATTTAATTGTAGAAACTATCAACTAGTAAAACTTACCAACAAATTGTACATGATAATATGTACCTACTCATCAAGTATCCAATTGACATGCAACTAACCAATTTAGGTACTTTATTAAAAAAAATATAATATTGTGTATGTGGTAGATAAGAAAAAATACATACAAGAACTTTGTACTTGAACTTTATTTATAAAAAAGTGCATAATTAAAATTTAAAAACTTAAAAATGTGAAATATTAAAAAGTAAAAGTTTATTAACATTAACGATTCAAGATCATGATTTAATCAAATCATTTAAAGTATTTGGCACAATTAAATTATGAATTATCTTACAAGCTTAAAACAATAAATATAACCTATTAACCGTTTATCTACTCATCGTATTTTCATGTACTTCACGATAACCTGGTAATAGGTATACTTATGAACCATGATAATATTATAGATAATCGTGGTAATCGTGCACAGAACAAAATTAACAATACAAATAACAGCTGATATGATAAGCAACAAGTTGTGATAGTCCAATAATCCAATTACTTATAATATGTATAATGTATAACAATAAAAGTTATTGTCGGAAGTAGGTAGGTACACTGATAATCATTTATCACCATATCTTCGATATCGAATTTATTACTTGTAACTTCTAGTCTTTATAAGCGATAAGTATATCAGTAATATCATGACCAGTGGTACTATTAGCGTGGGGGAGAACTGTGCAACATAGTGGGGTATTTTGGGGCACAACTTAGGCTTAACTATCGTACTTACTGAATTGATTTGAATAGTTTATTATTTTTTACGCTGGAGCACAAGAATCCCAATTACTGCGTTCTGCAGTACTGACTAGGTATAACGCATTTACACACAAACACCTCTCAAAACACCCCAACTTTGAGGAGTTGTATCTCGTCAACGGATAAACGAAAAATGAAAATTTAAACGTGATAATTCATGAGAAAAAAAGCCTTACTAAATTATGAAATTTTTAGTATGGGTTGCCATTTGAAAATCAAAAGTTGATGGTGGTTTGCATAATAAATATAAGGGTGAAAAATATAAAAAAATTATATAATTCTAGAACAGCATAGGTCTAAAATTCGAAA
>NW_021771505.1:0-1639 GCF_005508785.2 Acyrthosiphon pisum | reverse complement strand
AAATCGATCGTCTGAGCTGGGTATAGGGGCGAAAGACTAATCGAACCATCTAGTAGCTGGTTCCATCCGAAGTTTCCCTCAGGATAGCTGGCGCCGATGTGTCCCGCCCGTTCGCGGGCGTACGGACGCCGGTGGGACTCCGCGCTGTACGGCGCGGTAACAACACGCTCGTAACACGGAGGATGTCTCATACGGTAAAGCGAATGATTAGAGGACATTGGGGCCGAAACGACCTCAACCTATTCTCAAACTATAAATGAGTGAGATCGCCGGCTTTACCTGGTACACCGCGTGAACCGCGTGCGAAGCCGGCGACGGAACCCTAGGCGCTTAGTGGGCCATTTTTGGTAAGCAGAACTGGCGCTGCGGGATGAACCGAACGCCGAGTTAAGGCGCCGAAATCGACGCGTATTCAGAGACCATGAAAGGCGTTGGTTGCTGATGACAGCAGGACGGTGGCCATGGAAGTCGGAATCCGCTAAGGAGTGTGTAACAACTCACCTGCCGAAGCAACTAGCTCTGAAAATGGATGGCGCTGGAGCGTCGTGCCTATACTCGGCCGTCGACGGCATAGTGGGGCCAGTCGTCGCTCGCGGCGGCCGGTCCCGGCAAGCCTCGACGAGTAGGATGGCGCGGCGGTGTGCGTCGAAGGGCAGGTCGCGAGACCGCCTGGAGCCGCCGTCGGTGCAGATCTTGGTGGTAGTAGCAAATACTCGAGAGGGGCCCTCGGGGGCTGCCGTGGAGAAGGGTTTCTTGTGAACAGCCGTTGTCCAAGAGTCAGTCGATCCTAAGCCCGGGGAGAGATCCTCGTACCACGGGCGAAGGCGTTTTCGAATCGCCCTTGGGGCGAGAGGGAATCCGGTTCGTATATCCGGAACCCGACGCGGAACCGCTCCCTAGTGTTCGGGGCTCTTTTGTCTCGTCTGGGTAACCAGAATGAACTCGAAGAAGCCGCCGGGGGATCTGGGTAGAGTTCTCTTTTCTCTGTGAGCGTTGTACGTCCCTGGAATCCTCTAGCCGGGCGATAGGGACGCGAGCGCGAAGAGCACCGCTCGTTGCGGCGGTGTCCGTGATCCCCACGCGGACCTTGAAAATTCGAGAGAGGGCCACGCGGAGTCTTCGCGTCGGTTCGTACCGATATCCGCAGCAGGTCTCCGAGGTGAGCAGCCTCTAGCCGCATAGAATAATGTAGGTAAGGGAAGTCGGCAAAACCGATCCGTAACTTCGGGATAAGGATTGGCTCTGAGGAGCGTGGCTGCCGGGTTCGGGTCGTCGTAGAAGCGTAGGCGTTTTTGGCGACACCCCGGCCGTCGCCCGTGCGCCCGGTCTTCGGAACGGGAGCCTCGAGGCGGCCGCGGGCCCGTCGCCGTCCGCCGACCGTGGAACCACCGAGCTTCGGTCGCTGGCCGCGTCGCGGCCGGCCGACCGCCTTGGTGTCGGTTCGCCGTCACCGGGCGGTCCGGCCGCCGCGCCGTCGGTCGCGTAGCCGGATCGACAGCCATGTAACGGTCAACTCAGAACTGGCACGGACCAGGGGAATCCGACTGTCTAATTAAAACAAAGCATCGCGATGGCCCGGGACGGGTGTTGACGCGATGTGATTTCTGCCCAGTGCTCTGAATGTCAACGTGAAGAAATT
>NW_021771504.1:7398-9058 GCF_005508785.2 Acyrthosiphon pisum | reverse complement strand
GGTTGTTACAAAGAAACCCATTGGTAAGTTAATAATTTTACATCATATAATCTACTCATTACTAATTTCAGAAATTGTTGTTACCTATTTTTAATTAATAGTATGCAATATACTTAGGTCCTGCAGACTACATAGTGACAAATGTTGCCACTATATTTTTAACAAAATTAAATGTTGTTATATACAAATTGTGTATATAGGTTTACCTACTTACAAAGTTTGTTTCTCTGTACATTATCTAATTTTAAGACATACACTTTTACCCAGTGACATATACAAATGTCTAGATATGCAACTTTTATAAACTCTACTGCTTCAAACAAACAAAAAAGTTGAAAATATAAGACTGATTCGGTAATTTTATTATTTATTAATTTAGGTTGACAATAATTGTGATATATCTGTCGATACGGTCGATATAGAATGTTCCAGTGCAAATATGGTACCATATATGGATCTAACTAAGGTAATTTAAATTTGTTATGAAATATTTAAATATGTTTAGCAATCATAATTATTAATTACAGAGTTCAGAAAGTTTTGAAAATAATAGTAAAAGTGTTCAGTGTTCCATACAATCTCCAACAAAGGCAATTTTGAGAAAAAAAGTAAAAGTATTACAACAACGCCTTAAGCGAAGAGAAACAAAAATAAAATCATTAAAAAGTAATTTAATTAACATAATTGTTTCTAATACAATATTGAATTTGTAAAATGTATTTGTGTTTAACGCTGTTACAGGTCTTGTTATGCGCATTAAGAAAAATGTCCCAATGTCAGATGATGTGACGACACAGCTTGAAGAACATTTTGGTGGGATACCGTTAGCTTTATTACTGCATGAACGCAAAACTAAAAAAATTGGGAAAAATGCCATACGCTATAGTGATTCTATGAAAGAGTTTGCTAAAACGCTTTTCTTCTATTCTCCTTGAGCTTATAAGTATGTACGCACACATTTTAGACTTCCTCATCATTCAACCATTCGAAGCTGGATGAGCACTATGGAATGTGAGCCTGGGTTTTTGGAAGGAGTCTTCAAATTTTTAAAACTTGAAATAACTCAAAAGACTTGGTTACAAGACTGTTCGTTGGTTTTTGATTCTATGTCGATCAGAAAACAACTAATTTGGGAACCTGATAAAGGCAAATATGCTGGAAATGTAGAATTTGGTGTTGGTGAAAGTACAGAGCTAACTGCACAACATATTAATTACAGAAATTCAGTCATGAAGGTCAAGCTTGCAGCACAAACGTTGAGTAGTGGGGTTGCCGATGCAATCGAATATTTGTGTCAAAAAGGTGAACCTTCTTTTACAAATAGCCAAGCTACAGTTGAATTTATAAGAAAAATTGACCGCCTATTTGATATTCTAAATTCTAGAATACCATTTTCTAAAGGTTATAAGAGTCCAATACACGCTGGTAATATCAACACTATAGTGTCTGTATTCAATGATACTACCGATTATTTAAAAACATTAAAATGTGATGGAAGTCCGTTAGTATTAGGTGGGAGAAAAATGTTCATATTAGGTATTTATTGTTTACAATGTCTTCTACTATACAAATTGCTTATAAACTTCTATATAGATCTCAAAGTCCCCTTAAATTTATCTTGACATACAAAATGTCACAGGATCACCTTGAAATTTTTTTT
>NW_021771504.1:6246-7348 GCF_005508785.2 Acyrthosiphon pisum | reverse complement strand
GACTGGAAGAACAATTTGCATTGGTAAATAAATGCATTACTTTTTTACCTAATTAGTTACCTTTTTCTTTGTTATTTTTTCCTTAAAAATAGCTTAATAAATCTAACAATGTTAATATATTTTTACTGTTGAATGTTGATTAAACTAAAAAACAACCCAGGGACATACAGATACCTTGTAGATATGGGGGTACTGCAGAGCTGTAGCTAGGGCTTGGCGAGACTGGCCCAGGCCAGGGACGCAATGAAAAAGGGGCGCGAAATCCAGGATAAAATATACCATATATATATGGTATTATTGGTTAGGTTAGGTTTAATTTTTTATTCGTTTCTATGTTCATAAACAAAGCGTTAGAAATTAAAATCCCATTTATAGCGTTTTTTCGTAATTTTTTCGGTGGTTTTTCCCCAAGCATTAAATAACTATTGAGAAAATCGAAAAATGACCTTTCTCAAGTACCAGCTTGATCCAATTTGCTAAAAGATAAGGTACTATATGCTGAAATCGAAACACTCCTTCTGGAAGAAGTTTTGTATACGGGATATAAAAAAAAAAAAAATAAACACCATTGTAAAAACAATAGCTTCCTCGCTCCGCTCAGAATCTAAAAAATACATTTTTTTTAAAATTATTATATAAGGTTATAATACGTTTGGCAACGTTTACTATTTTTTTTTATTAATATCATAATTATTACTAATAAAAATAAAATAACGAATGCATAAGTCTTTTATATTATGTGTGTGTGGTGGGAGGGGGGAGGGGGGAATTTACAAGGGCGGAAATATGATAAATGGCCAGGCGCACTAATGAACAATGCTACGGCTCTGGGGGGTAGATACATAATATTATGTACAACTAGTATTTTCTTTGTTTAATCTTTAATTTAAAAAATATAAAAATATCCCTACATTTGAAAATCGTTCTGGTAATCCTAAAAATATTGTCGGAATAGCATTTTCTCTCAATGCCGGACGTATTCGTTCAATATATTTAATTGACCCATCAGAGATTTTACACTCATATTTTAAAAAATCATCTTCTTTAAAATGTAAGCCGCAAACTACATCTTTTATGGATAAGTTCCTATCTTTCCGCCGTA
>NW_021771504.1:2952-4314 GCF_005508785.2 Acyrthosiphon pisum | reverse complement strand
GCGTCGCGGCTCCCAGGGGCGTCGTCGGTTATTATCAAATGAGCCGCGTTCGAAAACTAAAAAAAAATTGTAATAGGTAATTTATAGTTTTTGTGTCTACTTTTCGCTGCCGTGTAAGTCCGCACGCCCTATACATGTTGTACGCACTTGGGTATGTGAGATATAGATCGGCCGATCAACAGATTTCGTCATTGAATAAAGTTGGATTGAATAATGTAAATTAATTGTTTGTTTTAAATTTGCGTATGGGAGCCGTATATTTGATTTCAAAATCAAAAGGAGCCGTGGACCCAAAAAGGTTGAAAACCACTGGTATATAATATGGTATATATTATGAATAAGCACTATAATTAATAGGGTAATAATTGCTTACCGACTACCTTCAATAAAATACAACAATTCTTTTATTTTATAAAATTTAAATAACAGCTGCCATTTAGAATTTTTATAATATGCACTATTTATATTAATTGTATTTGTATGTTTTAATACATATTTATCACCTTTATATTACACAAATTAACCAAAACATTAACTATTATTTATTTAACGTAGGTAACTAGTTACAGAATTTTCACTTTGAATTAAGGTCGAAGTATTTAACAAAATATCCTAAAATATTTAATGATATTAAATTAATATAAATATAATTTCAATAAATTGTATATGAATACTGAATATATGATATGAAATTAATTATTTACTATATTTAGGTACCATTTTTAATCTTTTTCCTGGAGAATGGAGGTTTTCTTCAGATAAGCTAACATATTTCTCAGTATTTGTATTAGTATTTTTCTAATAAGCCAGTACAACAATAAGTACCAAAATAATATAAAAATTGAAAAAATATATACCAAAATAAATTTAATTTGCTCAATAATATAATATTACCTTAATAATTAATTTAAAAATTAATTTGCAGATCAAATATAAATTGTTTTATTTGTCAAAATTGTAGTTTTAATATAATATAAATCATTAATATATTTGAAGGGCTATTTTAAACTTACTGCATACTAAATATGTGTACTAAACAATTAAACGAATTTAAAGAAATAATAGACACTTACTTTCGACTTTTCGATATTTGTACAATAAATTTATCCATTTTAGCAAGCCGTCGAAACACTTTTAATTTGAATCGTTCGAGGATAAGAAATAAATACAAGTGTCAAAAATAAATGCATGAATAAAACAAACAAATAATAATTTTAAACTATGAAACACGTTATAGTAATATAGTAAATATCAGCTGCCATTGAGACTCGAGTCCGTTGATCACAATAAAATATAAATATCCATATTAGTATAATAATAGAAAATAGTTAATAACAAAACTATAATTAATATTTATGTTAC
>NW_021771504.1:0-1734 GCF_005508785.2 Acyrthosiphon pisum | reverse complement strand
AAATTAAATTTTTATGGGCGTTTGAAATTCATATTTTTACAAACATTGATATTCACTCGATTCTTACGTAACAATTTTCTATTTTGTTGTAATTAAAAAACGAGTGACTGTAGAAACTTGAAAATTTCACTGAATGTTAATATTAGCATTTTATATATACGATAAAATTTTTAAAATAATTTGACTCTTTTTGAGCTGTTTACGGACATTGTAAGTTTTCAATTTTTTTAGTTTTTTTTTTCTATAAATATCAATAAAGTTTTATGTGTTGGGCCAAAAAGTGTATAAATTTAATACAAAGCTCCTGATATATTGTTACAATATCAGTTGAAAAATATTAAAAATACATAGGCACAATTTTTTTTTATAAGCATTTAAAGATCAAATTTGGACAAAATTTATCAAATTTTAATTTGAAAAATTATTTTGTAGTTAAAAATTTATTGAATGTTCAATTTTTGTATCTAAGAATTGAAAATTTAAAACAAGATTCCACGTAAGTAATTAATACTGTTACCAAAAAATCTAAAAAATACATTTACGCAGTTTATTTTTATAGTCATTTTAAGTACAAATTTGGACGAAATTACATATTAAAAACCTAGGATAACTATTTTAGTTATTTTGTTGTGATTGTATAATATTATTCGTGGGTACTTGAAACTTCTAAAGTATACTATTATATATCTATGATAGTACCACGGTTTTTTGTTGATGTATAACGCGTTATAAGTACCTAATAAATATTATGATATGATTAATTTGGAATTTATTATAGGTACCTAATATAATATTATGTCTTATACCTAGACTAACATACCGTCTCCGCTCAGAATCGTTTTTCTTATACAATGATATTATATCATTGAATTCAAATTTAATACCATCCATTATACAGTGACCCACTTGTAACCTACTGTACAGCAGAGCGAAATCCACTTACCCACCTTTTTAAGGTTTAATTTTCATTGAATTTTCGGTGTTTTATTTAGACATATTCCTTAACATTTAATTATAATTAATTTTTAACATTTTTTTCTTATTAAATATTAATTAAATTGTAATTACATTTTTTTTAATATATTATAAATAATAAAAAATATTTTAATTAATGTTTTAAAAAATTAAATGTTAAATCATGGTTGTATAATTATTTAATTGTAAACATTTAATTTCCAGCCAAAATTAGACATTTATGAAATATTTATGATTGGCAATTGTTGTGTGGGATTCTTATGCAATAAGACATGGTTTTTACATTTTAGAGACATAACTTGACACGAAAAATTATAATAATATTATATAAGCAATAAAAAAAACAGTGATGAATGATGCTACAGTGTTGAGACTTATCTAGATAAATATATTAATTATCTATTATCTTATCTAGATAAAAATCTAAATGTTATCTATTTATCTATCTTAGATGAAAACTCCAGTCATCTACTGTAATTTATCTAGATATGTTTTTTTATGTTTTAGAAATTATTTTTATTATTACCTATATTTAGGTTTCTGGTAATATTTACTATTTTAGTTTGTGTCGTCGCGCTTGTGATCGACGACGATCGGACGATAACAATTTCTGTTAGAGTCTATAAATTATTATTACTAGGTGATCATATAAGTACCTACATAACCATATAACTGAGAAAGAAATAACAATATAAAGTACCTAGTGAAGGAGCCCCGCACCAAGCCCGCATAACGAACTGTATACATATATCTTACTAC
>NW_021771503.1:3429-4666 GCF_005508785.2 Acyrthosiphon pisum | reverse complement strand
GTGCTATATCCCATACAGCAATTTAAAAATGACAATATTTTTAAAACTTTTTCTCATCAAAATAAAAAAATGTTTTCAAATATATATTTTACAAATGTTTTTATTTAGTTTATAAAAAACATTTTCAAAAATAATATTTTTAAAATTTACGTAAGAACTTTTATGAAAAATATTTCAATGAAAACAATTAAAAAATATTTTACTATTATTGTTGTTGAATGTATTTAAAATATTGTGACGTCCAACGCAAACTGATATTATTATAGTTATATAGGTAAAACAGGTACATTGCGAGCGCGAGGTGCGATAAGACGACTTATCCCGCGCGCCTCAGTCTCCGCCGATCCAATACTGCACCACCGTACCGGCAGTCGCACACACGCTCCCCTCCTAGTACCCACGGCTCAGAGTACCGGCCACTCCTGTTAGTGTTACGTATGTGACCCCCATAGGCGCACATTGGGTGCGAATTTAGGGGGTGCTGGAATAGTTTATGTTACACATGTCCATGGGGGACTTTGTCCCCCCCCCTTAATCCTAATACTATAACTAACTGCATTACATTAGCTTTAAATTTTTAATTAGAATGGGGTACCTAACTTTGATTTCACGGGGTAACTTTGATACCCATATATTTTTATTCACCAGAGTACCATGATAATTAAATTTTTTTTTCATAAAATGGGATTACTTTGATATCACATTAAGAAATATAGGTATCGAAATTGCCCGTTGTGTTACTTTGATAGCATATTAAAAAATATTGATATCTCAAAAGATAATTTCAGAATTTTAAAAATTAAAACGTTAAAATATTGAACTAGTTGTAACTAATATTTAATTTTGAGAGTTTTATCGTTAACACTACAGAAGTTATCCATATAATAAAAAATGAAATTGTCATAAAACAGTAAAAAATTATCAAAGTTACCCCATTTTACTGTACTACTTTTATTTTTAAACTATGAGAACTTTTTTCGTATTTGTGATATCGAAAAATTAAAAACAATGTTGCACAGTCTATGTTCTCTTCTTCCTAGTAGAACATTTGGTTGCATAACATGAACTATAAGTTTAGCGATGAGCGATAGATATGAACTATTAGTGGTTCTTATCCACGCATTTTTATTATGTCGTACTATGCGTGTGTAGCATCCTCTTAATAATATTTGTCATTCCGAATTTATTCAATTCAGCGTAGCCCGCAGATTAAATAAATATATTAGTAAAAATCAAG
>NW_021771503.1:0-1405 GCF_005508785.2 Acyrthosiphon pisum | reverse complement strand
TCACTCCAAGCAAAATTTCTTCTTATCATTTCCATGAATGAACATAAAATATACACGCAACAAATTTTAAATTAAATGACAGCTTACAAACGTATAATAATATGGGATATTGGGTTTGGATAATATATGTTTTCCTTTTCTAAATAATAATTACCCGCATGGCACTAATCTTTAATATCTAGATTCTAGACATACTATATACTATATAGTATATTCATATACTGTGAATAAGGAATAATATAAAATATTATTCTTTATTTCTCATAAGTCGTTTCGTATATTTTGACATTTTGTAAGTTCCGTTAACTATTAGCATTGTTTAAATATACAGTAACTATAATAATATTATTATAGTATATTTAATCAATGGTAGGCCTCTACTTGTATTTAAATACGTTATTTATAGTGCAGAACACTTCGACAGTCTATAATACTTACTATTTAGGATATTCGATACCTGCATAATAATATTATATAGCAGAATAATTTATATTTAACATAATAATTATTGTTATTATTTTTTTTTTTTTTTATTACACAAAATGCTAAAATAAATCTTTGGGGTTCGTACAAAGAAAAAAAAATAACTTAACGTGACTATAAAATAAATTAACGCGTTAAGTTAGAAGTTACTTTAAAAATAAAGAAACTCGTTAAGATAGAAGTTACTTCTTAAAAAAAAAGTAACTCGTTAAGTAACTTAGTTAAAAGTAACTTAACTTTTTAACTTAACTTTAACTTTTTAACTCGTTAATGCCCAGCCTTGCTGAATAGCCCCCCTAACTTTAAGGTCTAGTTACGTCTATGAACAAATATAATTTATGTATAGAATAATATAAGCAGGAAACACTTCTGTAGTTCTGTCCCACCATAAAATTTGGTCTAACACCTAACGTAATGTGTACGGAAGAAATAATTTTCTTATAATACATTTCTTAATTATTAAGAAACTCTTTATAATACAAAGAAAATATTATTCTTCCATGAATTTTGTTTAGCGGATTCGTCGGACGAATATAATCGTTGTTTTTCTCCAAGAAATTTATAAAATTACACCTAATATTAAGTATATAATATATTATACCTCTTAACTGGTACTACATGCGCTGCACATTGTTAATTTCGGGTGAAATAATTATAATTATATAATAGAGTTACGTATTTAAGTTACTATATACAATACATGCATTTAGATTTTAGATCTATATTATCTGCGTATCATGTGTGTGTGGTTATGATGTATGTAAAATTATAATAATTGGATTATATTAATATGTAGTTGTATTATAAATTGTAATGTAATATTGTAAAAATAATTTATCTATAGGTACGACTATATACATTTTCTGAGTTTTTTGATTCTTTTTGTATCATAATCTTTCGTAAGATTTTCGTTTCGAAAATT
>NW_021771502.1:3281-4208 GCF_005508785.2 Acyrthosiphon pisum | reverse complement strand
TTTCACAAAATTGAATTTGGTTTTTGGTGTAACTTTAAAAAAAATGACCGTAGATACATGAAATTTTGACTGAATGTTTATCTTAGCATTTTCTATACACCATAACATTTTCAAAATATTTTGACTTATTTTGAGCTCTTTACGGACATTTTCATTTTCCATTTTTTTTTAGTTTTTTTTCTAAAAATATCAATCAAATTTTATTTGTTGGATAAAAAAGCGTGAAAATTTAATAGAAGACTCCTAGTATATTGTTTCAAAGGCAGATGAAAAATTTTTAAAATCGTTAGTCACAGTTTTTTTTTATAAGCATTTAAAGTTCAAAAAATGACAAAATATGGAAAAATCACGAACATTTGCAAATTATTTCGAGTTAGTAATTCATAAAAAATTTTCTTTTTAAATAATCTAAGATATGAAAATGTAATACAAGATTCCTTATAAGATTATCTACCTTTATCAAACAAAAAATATCTATAAGAAAGTCAAATTAAATTTTTATGATCGTTTGAAATTCAAATTTTTACAACATTGGATATTCACTCGATTTCTCATGTAGCGATTTCCTTATTTTGTTGTAATTCAAAAACGAATAATTGCAGATACATGAAATTTAACTGAATGTTTATATTAGCATTTCCTATACACCATACAATTTTGAAAATATTTTGACTCTTTTTGAGCTGTTTACGGACATTTTCAGTTTTCAATTTTAGATTCTGAGTGGAACGATGAATGTATTGATTTTACAATGATGTGTGTTTTTTTTTTATTTTTTTTTTTTATTTTTTTTTGTGTCTGTCATCACCTTTTAGGACAGTAAAACTGCTTCGATTTTTCTTCAACAGTAACTTTTATGATTGGAAAGTGAATCTAGTTGGTACTTTGAGGGGGTCAAAAGTAAAAATTTCTCAAGTAGTTTTCAAA
>NW_021771502.1:0-983 GCF_005508785.2 Acyrthosiphon pisum | reverse complement strand
AAAATCACGAAAATTCGTAAATTATTTTTATGCTAGAAATTCATAAAAAATTTTCCTTTTATATCTAAGATTTCAAAATTTAATACAAGGCTCATATATATTTTTACAATAGCAATTGAAAAATAAAAGAAATATATAGTCACGATTTTTTTTTTATAAGCATTTAAAGTTCAAATTTGACTAAATACGTAAAAATTACGGCAATGTTCAAATTATCTTAGACAGAAATTCATAAAAGTTTTTCTTTTTAATTCTAAGATTTGGAAATTTAATACAAGGCTCCTAACATATTTTTACAATAGCAGTTGCAAAATAAAAGGAATACATTGTCACAATTTTTATTTATAAGCATTTAAAGTTCAAATTTATACGAAATATGTCAAAATTGCGAAAATTTGCAAGTAATTTAGTGGTTGAAAAATCGTAAAAATTTTTTCTTTTATAACTAAGTTTTTAAAATTTGGTACAAGGTTCTCCATAAGTTTTTCTTTAAAAATAATATATCCTAGACTGACAAATCATCTCCGTTCAGAATCGTTTTTCGTATACAATGATATAATATCATTGGATTCAAATTTAATTCCATCCATTACAGTAACCCACTTGTAACCTACTGTACAGCAGAGCGACATCCACGACTTACCCGCCTTTTTTTTTAGTTTTTTTTCTAAAAATATCAATAAAATTTTATTTGTTGGATAAAAAAGCTTGAAAATTTAATAGAAGGCTCCTAGTATATTGTTTCAAAGGCAGAGGAAAAATATTAAAAATCGTTAGTCACAGTTTTTTTTTATAAGCATTTAAAGTTCAAAAAATGACAAAATATGGAAAAATCACGAACATTTGCAAATTATTTCGAGTTAGAAATTCATAAAAATTTTTCTTTTTAAATCTAAGATATGAAAATGTAATACAAGATTCCTTATAAGATTATCTACCTTTATCAAACAAAAAATATCTATAAGAAAGTCAAATTAAATTTT
>NW_021771499.1:0-802 GCF_005508785.2 Acyrthosiphon pisum | reverse complement strand
CTGAGGATTCGCTAGATAATTTGAGTCGTCTCGATCGTTTGCCCTTGGCATTGGTTTCGCTAGATAATTTCAGTCGAATCGATCGTTTGCCCTTGGCATTGGTTTCGCTAGATAATTTGAGTCGTCTCGATCGTTGCGCTTGGCTGAGGTTTCGCTAGATAATTTCAGTCGAATCGATCGTTTGTCCTTGGCTGAGGTTTCGCTAGATAATTTCAGTCGAATCGATCGTTTGCGCTTGGCTTTGGTTTCGCTAGATAATTGATAGGCATATGGCCAGTGGGCCGTACCGACGGCCTTCGCTCGGGCGAGGTTCTTAATTGTAATATTCACATGCCGTACCACTACGCACGGTGATATTAATTTTTTTCAACTCCTCATGCCGTGCCACTACGCACGGTGATGGTAATTTTTTTTTTTAAATTCGGCTGCCGTCCCACTACGCACGGTGATTGTAATTTTTTTTTAAAAATTCGGCTGCCGTACCACTACGCGTTGACATTGGTGTGCCTCGAGACGAATTTTCTGACCGACGGCCGACGCTCGGACGAGGTTTTTAATTTTAAAATTCACATGCCGTACCACTACGCACGGTGATAATCATTTTTTTCAACTCCTCATGCCGTACCGCTACGCACGGTGGTGGTAATTTTTTTTTTTAAATTCGGCTACCGTGCCACTACGCGTTGACATTGGTGTGCCTCGAGAAGAATTTTCTGACCGACGGCCGACGCTCGGACGAGGTTTTTAATTTTAAAATTCACATGCCGTACCGCTACGCACAATGGTGGTAATTTTTTTTTTT
>NW_021771498.1:3478-4404 GCF_005508785.2 Acyrthosiphon pisum | reverse complement strand
TATTGCAGTCAGATGAAAACGCTATTACGGTTATCTAGTTGTATATTTGTAGTCGTATGATATCTTGTTTTATCAACGTTAAAATACTTTCGTTGATTATAAATATTTGCTATTGATAATGTGATTGTTGTATTATACGTGTAATATTATCTTACGTAAAAAAAAAAAAAAAATGTTTTAATTAAAAAAATTTAAATATCCTAAAACGTATATAATTTATATAAATTTAAATTATTTTTTCTATAATATAAATGTTGTCGCTTTTACAATGAGATTGTTCGAAAGCCGCGGTCACACGTTGATAGTAAACACGATAGTTGATTTCACAACAACCATATGTTACCGTACGAACTCTACGATAGTTACTATCACGCTATCTACGATTAACTAGTATAGAAACTATCGCGTTTTTTTTCTATTATCGTGTGATCGCGGCTTCACTAGTAATTAAAAGTATGCTTCTATGTTATGAATGTTATATTGCTTAGTTCTTTAATGTTTTTTTTTTATTCAGCTTTGAATTATATAATTAGTAATTATTATAATATCATATATACGTATATCCAATGTTGATAAAAATCGTTTTAATTATAGATTTATATATTATATATTTTATACTAATGTATTCAGGTAAATTACAGATAATGAATTTTTGGTATACATATGATTATTGTTGTGAACAAATTCAATATTATGAAGAACAGATTGTGACATTAACGAAGATGATGGATGAAAATAAAATTAAAGAAAGATACGAATATAAAGATCTTAAAAAAAAATTAGAAATCTCAAATATAATATTTATATAAGTAGAACAAACTCTAAACCAAATTTTTCTTATATAAAGAGTTAAATGCAAATTACTTTATTAGAGAAAAAAAAATAGATATATGTCGAAATATAGCGATTTATATGTTACAATTTTC
>NW_021771498.1:0-879 GCF_005508785.2 Acyrthosiphon pisum | reverse complement strand
AAAATTCCCGTTTATTCCGTAAATTTTCTTTTGTTTTCCCCGTCTCTTTTGAAAACTACTGGTAAAATTTAAATTTTGACCTCCCCAATGCACCAACGATATTCACTTTCTGATCGAACAAGATACTGAAGTTGAAAATCGTAGCATTATTTCGACTACTTATCGTGTACACAGACACAAAAAAAATAAAAAAATTAAAAAATAAAAAAATAAAAAAACACACATCATTGTAAAATCAATACATTCATCGTTCCACTCAGAATCTAAAAATGACAAAATATGGAAAAATCACGAAAATTTGCAAATTATTTCGAGTTATAAATTCATAAAAATTTTTCTTTTTAAATCTAAGATTTTAAAATGTAATACAAGATTCCTTATAGGATATTCTACCTTTACCAAAAAAAAAAATGTCTATAAGAATCTCAAATTAAATTTTTATGATGTATATCGTTCGCTAATCTAGTATTTTCAATTTTTAATTTATTATTTTCTGTTCGTAGGTGATTCATTTCCAGTAAAGCCGCGTCCAGTTTTTTGTTGAATTCATCAAATTGTGAACTCATAAAAGAAACTGACTTAATAAGCTCTTCCATCCTTTCCTCCGATTTTTTTGAAATTACTTTGTCAGATTTTTGGCTTGGTTCTCGACAAGTCTGACAGGAGAATCTAGTTTTAGTGTTTTGTGACATCTTTTTAAAACTACTTTCAGCGACACCAGCACAATAAAAATGTAAATTGTTTTTGCAATTACAACATTCTAACAAGTCTTCACTGTGAGTAAAAATCTCACTGCACTTTGCACACTCCGTAGCATTATAATAACCTTTATACCGAGATTACATATAGAGTAGACCGCACTAACGACGTCCGTACTGG
>NW_021771497.1:3423-6909 GCF_005508785.2 Acyrthosiphon pisum | reverse complement strand
ATTTCATAGTGAAACTGGCTTTTATTTTTACTAATACTTCAAATTTAAGTACTGTCTGTAATTTATACTATGACTAATTAGTAATTACGTATCTATAATAATAATATATTCGTCATTTAATGAATACGTTTAACCAAATATACCTATTACTATTGATCTATTACAGCCTCTCACTCGTAAAGCTAAAAGTTTTGGAATTTTCCGTATAATATTTTATCAATATAATTTTATTTTTGATTAATTTAAATACATTTTCCAAAAATGAGCTAATGGCTTTTATTTTTATGATTTATATAATAATATTTTGTGAGCCCGTTATTATTTGGTATAATATAATATTTGTCAACATATAATGAAAATGTATACAAAATAAAAATAAATGATTTATAATATAGCATAAATTTTTGTGTCTGCAACTCTAGAAAATACCGAAAGATGAAAAATGATATTACTACTAGGTATAATAATATCGATATTAGTATACCAATTCCAAAGATATCGAAGGTAAATTATTTATATATTTCTATAACGTCTTGTGCTGATATTAGGAAAGCGAATAGTTGCAACTTGTAAGTGATTAATGACTGAACGATTTTGGGTAAAATACAATTTAAAACTTACTGACTCGTTCAATACGCTAATGCGCAGTCACCGCTTATACATTCGATATAATTTATGAAAAAAATATGTTTACTATAATATACGTAGAGTATAGAAATAATACAGTCCCTATGAAATATCGCCTATTTTCTATAAAATAATTATTTATATAAAACGTCCGAATCACTGAATGTAGATATTATCCTGCAAGTATACGTTTGCCGTTCGGTAAGGAACAGCGATCGTAAAGATAATCGTCGACCGTGTCAAAGCCAGATAGAGCGGTGTACCAGATTTTTAGGCGTCTTACGTGGCCAATTTACTCTGCTTATGTAAATGGTAATGAATTTGCGTAGTTATGTGCGTATTGTATTGAACCCGAGGTTGTAGTAATTTTCGAGAAAGTTTATACGTATGATGGGTAATAACTGATAAGTGTAATGATCAATGTGTAGGTTCCTAACCTATATAGGAACAATTTTTTTCTAAATTTTTAAGATCGTGTCTTATCCAAAAAACAAAACTGAAAATTCAAAATTGTTAAATCTTAATTTTTATTAATTAGGAATTAGGATATCTGATATATTATTATTTATTTTAAATGATCGTAAACACAATAAATACTCATAGGTACTAAGGCTATTTCTATATATACCTACGTATAACTATAATATAAAATTATTATAAATCGTAATTATTATTGTGTAACTTTTTTTATAAATTCATTATATTATCCTCATACTATAATATTATAGTGTACCTAAATGGTTGAATAACAAATGTTTATAATTTGTATCATAAGCATACTTATTTTAAAAAAACCCTTCTTAAATAAATCGTGCTGAAGTATGTTGTAGATATATTCAAGACGGTAGTATTGTGTTCACATATCCTCGTATGAGTTGAGATACAGCAATGTACTTATAAAGTGTTGTTCACCAAGCATATGTGCACTCCCATTTTTCATTAAATAATGTATTTATTCAAATTCTGGTTTTTAAATTTTAAAATACTTAATTTTTACACAATATTTTTAAATTCTTGATAATTTTTGTACTAGGTACTAGAGGAATATCCTATATTGCTGTAGCGATACAAACTTCTGTTTTTCTCCTCTTTCTTCTCCATTTTTTACCATAAATTATTTAGGAAATAATTTTTTTGAAAATGTGTACCTATGTATAGGCGACTACTTGATTCAAAATGTGTATAATGAGTAGTTTCTCAATTATTACAATGTTCATACTAAGGATAAAAGTCCTTAAAAATGGTTTTACAAAACTTTAAAATATACGTAAAAATTGAATCTAGTATATATTTTATTTTACTTTTATAATTTTACAAATTATATAAATGTCAGGTTAGGTTAAAAATTGCATGTAGGTGCACAATTTGATATTCAAAAAAGTAGAGTATATTATAAGTATGTTATAATGGATGATGATAGGTTTAAAAGGTTTAATGAGAAGTATGATGATTTAAATATCGTAGCAATTACCTACTAAATAATAATAATTAATAAAGATTATATACTTATGTCTTATACAGTTGTATAGGTATTAATAATTTATAATAGGTAAACATTTTTCAAAATATTAAGTACTACTGTACTATATATATAGACTGAATATTATCACATATATGTTTAATTGTGTATGACCATTATTATGGACTATTACCCTTAGTACTTGGGTACAATTTAATTATTCAGAGAAACTACTTGTTTGCATTTTGATTTATATACAATAAATTAATGTTAAACAAAATTCATGTATTCAACAATTTACAATAAAAATAGAGGCTCTTATTAAAAAATAAGTTTGTATCACATGATTTTTTAAATTGCATATAAAAAAATCTAAGTATTTGAAAAAAATGGTCTTCAAAGAACCTACACTCAAATGTTCTAAAAATCATAATTTGCAAAAATACATTAGGTATCAAAGAATAAAGGATGGGAAAGTATTAAAACAGTTTGTTTATTTCCATGACATGGATCAACGAACATTATTATAATTATATTGCAAGCTAAAACCATTTAACAGTTAGTAGGTATGTGCCAAGGAAAATATTATCTACTTATATTAGACAGTATTTATGAAAATACATATTATAATAACGGACGTCTATACAGTATACAAGTGGATTCACGTACTAGTTAAAATTAACACCGAAGGAAACGTGTAATTTAAAAAAAATTTGAATTTGAAAAAATCATGCTATTATACCTACGTGTTTGAAACGAACTTTAATGTTATAAATATCAAATGCATTTTCTGAAAACATCAATGTGCCAGACTAAAACTTGTTCGTATATTACCAATTTTAATTTTAATCCGATCGGCTAAATAATATGTAACTTATAGACTGTCGAGAAGGTATATTTTGACGAGAATCATAAATCATCCTGACTACCCGGCATGGCGGCATCCATGTTCCGATATCTTTCCTATAAGCGCCTCATAATATATTAGATTGTTTAATCATTTCTTATAATGTATCATAAAAAACTTTCTCTCCATTTACTTGAACAAACACTGGGTAGGTACATTAAATTTTTTACTGTACATTAAACCTGTACAAAATATTTTAACAACTTATCACTCGAACCGATTGCCATTTTATCTATTTCCATCACTAAATATTTAATGAACGTGAAAATGTTTTTTTTTTTTAACTTTTATCTATTTATTGCGTTTAATTATTTATTAATGACAAGACATGTATACAAATAATTATATTGGTTTATTTTGTTTGTATACAACTAAATTGACGATAAATAATTGTTACTATTCTGAATATAAGCACTTTAAGATTATATGAGTAGGCATAATAATAAATAGTAATTAATATAAACTCTTAATAGTAACGTTCTAAAATAAATTT
>NW_021771497.1:0-3141 GCF_005508785.2 Acyrthosiphon pisum | reverse complement strand
ATTACAACATATTTTTATGCCACGTAGAGTACTGTCTCGGAGTAGACACCATAATTATTATAAGCCAGACTTTATGGACTAAGAACTTCATTGCGACGAGGATGTAGGTGGACAACGACTATAGGTATAGTAGTGGACCAACATTTTGCGGGATATTCCTGTACCATTCTACTCCGAAACACACGTCTAAACTCTAATTAGGTAAGTACATAACCTATTAGTACATACTAATTAACTATACCCGCTTGTTCGAAATTTAATTATTATATAAATCAAAAATGTACATCTTGTCATTAAAATATATATATATGTTACGGGCAAAGTGGAAAATTTGGACAATGTATACAATGCCCGGGCAATGTAAATTGTGCAGTATTTATACAAAATAATCTGCATAATATATTATGTTTTTATTGCAAATTATTAATATTACATTATTATACATAATTATACATTTAAAATATTGTGAAGTACATTTATTCTAACAATTACATAATTAATAATTTATTTATTTTTATATTATTATAATTTTTATTTATACTAATTTATTTCAAATAATTTTAATTTTTTTTTTACTAATTATACTATTTATTATACTATTATACTAATTAATTAAAATTAAAATTAAATTATTTATTTGTACGTGTACTGCTTGAATGGAATTTTGAACAGTCTATTTGCTGTTTTGCACTTACTTTTCGTGTCTTACACTTTTGCGCACATGTGCACCGTTCGTAGCCATAAGCTTGACCTTCTAAATTGGAAAATTTACGGGCAGCCTCTTTCATTGAAATGTTTACTGTTTGAGGTACATCATTTTTTTTTATAAAGTATAAAAAGTTATATGTTACGTCTATCCTTTGGTTAAACACTAATGACATTTTGTGAATGCACTATATATCCCGATAACGAAACCGATAAATATCTTATCTCATATAATTTTGGTACGTACAGTTTTACTTTAGTTGTAGTAGGTATACTGTCACTCAGTTTATATTGTGCAGTGCTTAAACAGACATTTAATTATTTTCTACATTTTATTTAAAATGGAAAAATTTAATGCGAAATTGAATATTGTGTTAAATGAAAAAAATGTGAATAATGTGTATTTAACCAAATTTAATACGACGAATTAATTGAACATATAATTAATATAAAGAATAGTTCCCAAAAATTGAAGCCAAATGATTATAAACTCTTGAAGAAATATGATGTAATAAAATTTATTTATAAAAATAGTGAATATTATAAAAACAATATATTACTGCAGTTTTATTATAGATACCTTTATTGTTTTTATAATATATTATCATTGATTATATATTAAATTATTAAATATTTATAATATATACCTAATCAACGATATTATATACTAATTTTGTATTTAATTACTTTAATTTTGTATAAATACTTCACAATTTACATTGCCCAATATACCTAGGACATTGTATACAATGCCCAGTCACTGTATACATTGTCCGAATTTTCCACTTTGCCCGTAACATATATATATTAAATGATACCAATAAATCTCAGTGAAAAGTAGAATTTTTTTCAAAAATATTATTTTTTATTACTTCAAATAACGTAAAAAAATACTTTCAAAAACGTTAGTACTTTTCGATAAACTGAATGTTTTCCTTTAAAATAATCACATTAAATATAATATATATTATTATATTATCGCGTTGCACATAACAAGACAATCAGTTGACGGCTAAAGTAGCTAGCACGTGTTTATATCGATGACATTGATTTATTATATTATAAACGGACGTTTACTATCACAGTACGACTACTACTATTATATACTACAACTTACTATGGTATACGACTGATATTATTCTCTTGTACTCCCTCTGATTTCTCACCACGTGCTCAGTATGTTTGAGTATTAGATATATATATGTATATTATATATTCATCTTTCCCCTAACTGCGTGTGATACACGTCTTCATAATATGTAGGAGTGTGGTATGCTTGACCCCACTCACGGTCATAACAACGTCCACGCACAAGCACACATTACGGCCCCCTTGTGTGGAGCTGGCTGTCAAAAGTCGATGGAATGATGGTGAAAACGATGGTCCGTGATAAATCTATAAATACGTATAGATACCTACGTAACAAAACAACAAAACGGTAGCCGATGGCCGAGAGAGACGAGGGGACTTGCCGTATTTAAACCGGGTGATTCATCATTGGAAACGTTTACGAAACTTTTTAGCGAGTTCGTGATGTCAGACCGTTAACTGGGGCCAGAGGGAGAGAGGGCAAGGGCCGAGAATTATCGTTATGAAATACGTTTTGACGAGTCTCGGACTTTGAGTATGTGTGTGTGCATGAGAGTGAGAGAGAGAGAGAGAGAGAAGATCGTTTGTTTGCGCGTGTGTGAGTGCCTCGTGCTACCCATCATGCATTTATATACGTGACTATAATATAAGTGTTTATTTATTATACGTTTTTTAATTTTTTAATTCAACTACTTTTATACTGGGTATAGTTATTTTCATCTCCTTTTTTCGCTTATTTATATATCACTGTTCAGAGGTCATAGCGTTCGGGAAAGGAAACCAAAAACGGAAGAGTTACTGCAATAAATTACAAGTCTACTGCTAATATTATTCTATCGTATGTTTAAATATATAAGAACATCCGTTTATTACTAATACTCCTAGGAGGGTCATTCCGTTATCACTGTAGCTGGTTCGGGTTGTACTATACAAATACGATACATTAACAACGAATTAATAAAGAAACAATTGTTTTCATACATATGAGAAATGTCTCAGTACCTACTGCTATTTCATATTTAAAGTTATTATTTTAATATCACAACCAATGAGACAATAACGCATCAATAAACAACTCAATAATTTTGTACATGCAGTACGAGCGATGTTTTCCTTCAATAGTTTTACTTACCTATCTACTGCTATTCATATATCAATTGTTCATATAGCACTGTCCATTCAACATATGTCATATTATGTACCTATAACTAATTATAAAAGGCTTTTGGTAAAAATGTTAAAGCACTTTGACAATTATTTTACACTATATTTAAAATTAATAAATATTTAAAATTTTGGACGTACAGCAATATTATTACCACTTATCATAGACTGTATGCAATTTTT
>NW_021771496.1:3306-4110 GCF_005508785.2 Acyrthosiphon pisum | reverse complement strand
CAGCCCCCGAGGGGGCCGAATAACGCGCGTCCACTCCGAAGACCTCAATGCGACCGTTCAATCGGTAGTAGCGACGGGCGGTGTGTACAAAGGGCAGGGACGTAATCAACGCGAGCTGATGACTCGCGCTTACTGGGAATTCCTCGTTCACGTGGAAAAATTGCAAGCCACGATCCCTAAGCACGAAGGAGGTTCAGCGGGTTACCCGGAAGCCTGTCGGCCCAGGATTGTTAAACACGCTGATTCCTTCAGTGTAGCGCGCGTGCGGCCCAGAACATCTAAGGGCATCACAGACCTGTTATCGCTCAGTCTCGTGCGGCTATGTTCGTCCGCCGCCTGTCCCTCTAAGAAGAGTTTAAGCTCCTGGGAGCCGGCGGTAGCCCTAGTAACGTATCGTGATCCGCCGGCGACGGCCGCGAACACGGCGCGCTTCACCACGGAGCCCGACGCACGACGGACGCAGGCCGACCGGAGGTTGCCCCCCGGCCGACATACGCCCGCCGAACGCCGGGACGCGGATGGCGCGGCCGCGCCCGACGACCGCCGTGGACGACGGGCGAACGCGTTCGGGGATACCGGGCCGAGCCGACTGGTACGCGAACACTGACGGCCGAAACCGCCAGCGCCGCGCACACGCCGACCCGGGTTTACCCGCCTAGTTAGCAGGACAGAGTCTCGTTCGTTATCGGAATTAACCAGACAGATCGCTCCACCAACTAAGAACGGGCCATGCACCACCACCCACCGAATCAAGAAAGAGCTCTCAATCTGTCAATCTTTCCGGTGTCCGGTCCTGGTGAGGTT
>NW_021771496.1:0-1036 GCF_005508785.2 Acyrthosiphon pisum | reverse complement strand
TGCGGCCCGCGACGGCTCCGCGACGACGCCGCCGCCGACATAGGGCGGCGACGGCGACGGCGCGGACACTCGTCGCGGGACGCGTGCGTCCGAGCGCCGGTCCGCCCGTGCGGGCGAACCGACGCCGAGGAAGGTCGGACGAACGTGACCGGTGTACGGTCACGGCGCCCGACCGACCGCGGTTCGTGTGGGATACGAGCGCGGACGGGCGCCCGTGACCCGCGCGCTTCGGTCGACGCGAGCGCCGAGCGCCGAGCCCGCAGAACGCGGGGCGGCGGTCGGCTGCGGTGACCAAGCGAGCGGGGAGAGCGCGCCCGGCGCGACGTGACCCGTGCGTTGGCGAGAGCGGGATTGGCGCGTACTCCGTCCGTTTCGAGCGGATGGAGAATAACCCGCGCCAGCGCCCCTCGCCAGGTTTATAACGGCCCCCCAGCCGAGATCGTGGGGGAAGCCGGGACGCGACGCGAAGTCCCGTCGTCCCGGGGCTTCGCCCCGGCGACCGCCGGGCACGGCGACGATGGCCGGCCGCGGCGGGAATGTTCTGGCTTCGAGAGCTCGTAACTTGCGAAACGGTAACGGGAGTCGTCATCGGTTTCCGAGAAAAACGATTTGCGCGTCGGAGGCCCACCGGGAGGAGGACCTGCGACGCCGGTTGAGTTTTGCCACTCGGCGTGCGAGATGGGTCGGTCGCCGAAACTTGGACGGATACCATCGACGGGCGCACTGGATGCTGATACCATTCCGGAGAGTGGCACAGACCGGTGCGCGGCGATGGACGCGTCGGCTTCGGCGTCGCCCGTGGCTTTGCTGTCGTGCGTGATTGGCGATCGGACGCCGGCGAATCGCCGACGACCAAGCCGCTCACAAATTTACAAAATCTCGAGTTTCATATAGTGCGACGGGGGTGTGCACGCGTAGTGGTAATGCCGTCGCGGTGCGTAGCGGTTAGGCCAAAAACGAAAAATCCGTCCATCACCGTGCGTAGCGGTAAGGCCGAAAATCAAAAATCCGTCTATCACCGTGCGTAGCGGCACGG
>NW_021771494.1:4092-4486 GCF_005508785.2 Acyrthosiphon pisum | reverse complement strand
ATTATTGGTCAATTATTTTTTTAATACCATAGATAAGTATATAATATATCTTATACCTAGACTGACATCATACCGTCTCCGCTCAGAATCGTTTTTCTTATACAGTGACATTATATCATTGAATTCAAATTTAATACTATCCATTATACAGTGACCCACTTGTAACCTACTGTACAGCAGAGCGACATCCACTTACCCCCCTTTTTTAAATTGAAATCCGACCTCATGTATTTTTGTCTTTTGTCTCGTCTCAACACCGCATATGTAGTAAGTGTATAATACTTTTACAAACTAAAAATGATTACATAAAAAATAATTATTACCGGTTGGTAAAAACTTGGTAGGTACCTATACATTATACAAGGTGTAACAGAAAGACTTGACAAAAAAAAAA
>NW_021771494.1:994-4042 GCF_005508785.2 Acyrthosiphon pisum | reverse complement strand
CGTACAGCTGTCTAATGTTCATTATTTCATTCACATTTCGCGGTAGGTACGCAATAATTGCACGGATATCCGAATTGAATTGATGGGTCTTTGTTAAACATCAATATAAAATACTTATATACTGTATATACGGTTACAATATCGACATTTTTTTGTATAGTTTTGGCAGAAAATCAATTAAATATTTTAGGCCTTTGTGTAAAGCATTGTGTACCTAATGGAGGTTTTTGCATGGATATATTATACTATATTATTATATTATAGTACCTATATACACTATTTTATACACTAAACATTATTTAATAGTAGTCAGTAGTGCCTAATATCTATGTGATCGATTAAACGATGTACAAATTCAATTGATAGATATTATCGTGATTAAAATATATTAAAACCGGGATATTTACAAAATGAAAGTTAAGTACTCGAGTTCAATTGTTCGTTGAGTAACTTTCTGGTACAGCGAATTTTTTTTTAAGTTGCAGTATTTACATTTTTATCATAATATAAGTAACGCGTGGTGTGTGAAGTATTGTTCGAAGAAAATATTAGATACAGGACGTGTGTTTATTATATTCAGTTTTTATAAATATGTTTATAGGTGGGAATAGTTATAGGTAGTAGACATTCTATACTACCATATTTTTCGCTAAAATATATATCGTTGAAAGTAAAATTGTTGGGTCATGTCGGACACAGCAGGATATCCCAAAAAAATACATAGAGGCACATACTTACTTGATTTTGTGAACAACTACCCTGACTAATGTGATAAACCATTATTACCTCTACCGACTATATATTAGTATACCTACAATGGGGGTACCTGTTCAGGAGTTTGTTTCCAGGATTACAATATTCATTTTTAATACAGTTCGCCCAGTGTTCAGTCACGTAAGTTCAAATATCACGTTTTGAAAATACCCAACAATAATTCACGTCTATCTGAATTCTAGATTATAAGAAATATATGGTTGTCTGTTCAAACACAATGGTCGTAAAATGTAAAAATCCCATGCCGTATTATTGAGTTTGTAAAAAAAAGTCAGATAAAATTGTATGATCATTTCAATTTTTTTTTTATAGTATGTTTCGAATATAACTATATTTGTATAATATAATAATTTAAGGTAGAATATAATTTATATTATATAAATATAAATATAATATAAATTATACGAACGTAACCCGAAACCCGAATTAACCCAAATAAATAGCATAACCCAAAACCCGTATATACAAAACCCATTGAAAAAATTAACACCCAAAAAACACCCGAAATAACCCGAAACCCGAATTATTGAAAATTAAGTGGCATATCAATTTGTACGTATTTTTTGCAACTAACGCGACTAAGAAGATAAGAAGATAGTAGTGTAAGTTAGTAATGGATAACTCAATTTTTTTTTTGTAACTAACAATAATTATTGTTAGTTACAAAAAATTGAATTAAAATTAATTCAATATTAAAAAAGACCTTGATGCTAGATGATTGTTTTATTTCATTTCACAATATTCAATAATAGACATAGTAATTGTGTTGTAAAACATTCTTTATCAAAAATAAATATAACGAAATATGCTTAGTTAAAAATTAAAATAATATGTAAGCTAGAACTTTTTTCTGTTGAAAAAGGACTGAGTAAGTACTAAGTAATAAGTAATAAACTAATAACTAATAAGTATTAATATCTAATTTGTTTTTTAATCTTTTTCATTATGTTTATTGTTTACTTTAAACATAAAATCAGATAACTATATCAAATTTGCATTGAAAATCTCATGTTAATTGATATACAACATGAATTTTTATTTTAACACCTGAATTAACCATAATTAACCCGAATAAATTTTCATTTAACCGTAACCAGAAAAGTGTATTAACCCGTAACACCCGAATTCAATAACCAGAAATTTCTTTCAACACCCGAAACCCGAATCCGAAAAAATGATTCTGGTGCAAAGCCCTGGTTATTACTATCAAAATTATTCCAAAAGTCAGTTCTACTGTAACACATTGTATAGAGATTAGTTGGTCGATAGTGAATACCTCTGTATACCGTGTTCTACTTATGGTATTGGTATACGTCTTTCTTAAGCTAGGTAAGTTATACATATGATATACCTAACAACGATGTAGACTTCAAAAAAGGTAAAACAAAATATAAAATAATAATAATCTTACCAAAACGAACGAATCGTAACTTCTTGTACATATAAAATCATGTGATAAAAGTTGGTTTAATAAATCTCAAAATCATGTGTTGTCTCCGTCTTACAAATGTACAACATACCAAAAACTGTTTAGCGCGGGACAACTTTTATCTTTCTGTGTTTGTAGTAGTGGCTCCAAAATGTCTGAACATATAGGGTGGAAAATTATCTATGCAACAGTGTGCCAAATGAACAACGCCAAATGAAAATACATGACCTGGTGTTTCAGAATTAAAGGACTACAAACCTATACAAGATTCCCAACATGGATCGAACATTTTTTAGAGAAATCTGTCAAGAACATAAACAATGTGGGATTGAACTTACTACCTACAAGTAAATTAATTATTGCATCAAATTAATTAGATTTAGATTAAACTTATTAACTAATTTCCTCTAATAGAAAATGTTGATCTGCGATCCAAGTAAACGTAATCAATGCCAGTGATGCACTACAACACCTATATTTCAAGGATTTAAATAAAAGTATTCTTCCAGCACATTTTGAAATCTAATTTTGAATATAGGTACTAAAATTATAATAATTATTAATTATTAGTTACTTATACTTATATTTTTAAGGGTGTCGGTGCTGGTGCGTTTTTTGGTACAAAAACATATCTTACAGGAAAAACTCTCACGACCTGTAGAATTGTCGGATTTCGTTAATTTTTTTTTTTATTTTAAAGTAAAGAACATTTTGTAGGTTGGATCAAAGCCCGATTTTGAAAACTAATTATAGAAACTGGAATATGCATTTGAAAAATGCATAATGTTTGTCGTTTTTCAAACGTATTTTTCTACTACTATTCAAAGTAAAATAAAAAATCGAGC
>NW_021771494.1:0-944 GCF_005508785.2 Acyrthosiphon pisum | reverse complement strand
AAAACGTAAGACTGTAGATACTTGAATATTTCACTGAATGTTTATATTAGCATTTTCTATATACGATTAAATAATTATTTGGTAGTTAAAAATTTATAAAATGTTCAACTTTTATATCTAAGGATTGAAAATTTAAAACAAGATTCCACAGTTAATTCTGTTACCAAAAAATCTAAAAATGACATAAGCTCAGTTTATTTTTATAGTCATTTTTAGCTTAAATTTGGACGAAATTACATATTAAAAAAACCTGGAATAACTATTTTAGTTATTTTTTTGTGATTGTATAATATTATTCGTGGGTACTTGAAACTTCTAAAGTATACTATTATATATCTATGATAGTACCACGATTTGATGTTGATGTATAACGCGTTATAAGTACCTAATGAATATTGTGATATGATTAATTTGGAATTTATTATAATTTATAGATACAAGATACCTATTATTGGTCAATTATTTTTTTAATACCATAGATAAGTATATAATATATCTTATTCTTATACCTAGACTGACATCATACCGTCTCCGCTCAGAATCGTTTTTCTTGTACAGTGACATTATATCATTGAATTCAAATTTAATACTATCCATTATACAGTGACCCACTTGTAACCTACTGTACAGCAGAGCGACATCCACTTACCCCCCTTTTTTAAATTGAAATCCGACCTCATGTATTTTTGTCTTTTGTCTCGTCTCAACACCGCATATGTAGTAAGTGTATAATACTTTTACAAACTAAAAATGATTACATAAATAATTATAACCGGTTGGTAAAAACTTGGTAGGTACCTATACATTATACAAGGTGTAACAGAAAGACTTGACAAAAAAAAAACTATGCTACTTAAACATATTATGACAAAAATAGTTAAAATTATAAGATTAGCAAATAATTTAAGAAATGTACTCATGTTAGCAAATTCCCAAAAAAATAT
>NW_021771493.1:7868-10034 GCF_005508785.2 Acyrthosiphon pisum | reverse complement strand
ATAAATATATTGAAATAATTGATGAATAATTTTTGAGTTGAAATATAAGTGAATAATTGATGAATAAATGTTGAATTGAAATAAAGGTAATTGGACTGAAATGAAAGAATTAAATCGATAAATAATTGTTGGAAGAGAATAAATTGATTGATAATAAATAATTATTGAAAGAGAAATAAGTTGATATATTGGTGAAAATAGATTTTGTTTTGAATTAAAAGGCATAGAGGAGAGAGGACCTTATTGAGTGAAAATAGTTTACTTCAAATTTGTGAAAAAAAGTAATTGTAAGGCTAGCCTAGAATAAGTATAATTATAAAATATAATAAAAATAATATTGTTGTGTGATAAATTAAATTCGTTAAAAGTGATAATTCGGTTAAAAGAATTAAAAATATATAGTTGAATATTGTTATAAGATTGCTGGCTTAGCTACCCAGTAATAGTTTAATAATATTCGAACGCGTTTTTTCTCGTAAAAAGATCGCGGCGGCGCGCCAAGGTCACAATAGTTTATAAAACTGTGTAGAATTACATACGTGGTATAGCGGTGAGTGTGCCTTAGTGAATATACAGTACAGCGCGGAGAATAAATACGAGCGTACAGTGTGTGTGTATGTGTGTAAACACGCACTATATACGACGAGTCGTAAGTGAAAAAATACGTACGAGAATAAATATATATAATAAGTGAATAAATATTTAATTTAAAGAAATAAATAAGAGTAAATGTTAATAATGTTAATGAATATAAGGTATTTATGAATACGGAATCAGATAGTTCAGATATTGAAGAAAGTTCAGTAGAACAAGTGGTAAATAAAAAATTGATAAATAAAAATAAAAGTGAATCAGTAGTAGTAAAAAGTTTGATAAAAGAGGAATTTGTAGAAAATACTGAGAAAATAGACACTAGTATAGCCATTGTGAGGAAGATTTTTTTAAGAACTACTAGTCAAACGGAAGAGTTAGGTAAAATTCTAACTCCACAAAAATTAGAGGGAAATAAATTACCGGGTAGATCAGGTTCTAGATCGGATCCAGGGGTGGTACATATCCAATTAGAACAAATAGTGAAAAAACGAATAATAAAAATGGATCTTAATAAAGCGATATCTATGATACCAATTTGCACAGGCAAAAAAGACGTAGCTGAGTTTATAAACACTTGTGAAATCGCGCTTAAAGATATTACGGAAACGGAAAAACCGATATTATTAAAAATAATACATTCAAAATTAACTGGAAACGCTTTAGAAGTAACAAAATACCGTAATTTAGAAACATGGGCGGCAATAAAATCGATATTAGAGGGATCATTCGAACCAAAAGTTTCTATGGCATTATGGCCGAGGGGGAAAGTGTAGCGAAATTTGCAGCTAGGATCGAAGAACTATATTACAAATTATGTGCAGCTAGCACTATAGGTTTACAAAAAGCAGACGCACAAATAGTTAAAAACCAAACTAAAAAGCAAGCTATGATTATATTTATGACAGGATTACCACATCACTTATATACAGTACTAAAAAGTAGGAATCCGGAAACATTGTAACTATGTTTTAAACTAGCTATGGATGAAGAGTTAGAATATAACTCCAAATTAGAAATGGAAAAATTGCAGGGAAATATACAAAAACAAAATGAAAAACAAATAGGCGATAATAACGATGAAAAAGATGTCGATAATAATAAAAATCAAACATTTAATCGTAGGGGTAATGGAATAGCGTATCAAAATAATAGAAATAATAATTTTAATAATCGTAATAATTATAATAACGGGTACAGAAATATTAGTCGCGGAGGAAATAATAATTATAATAATAATCGCGGCGGATACAGTAATTTTAATAATCGAAATGGATACAATAACAGCGGTTATAGACAAAACTTTAATAATGGTAATAATTATCAGCAAACTAATAATCAGAATAGAAGTGACACCGGATGTTATACATGCGGGAAGGCTGGTCATATCGCAAAAGATTGCTGGCAATCGGTCGGTCGTCCGAACGGTCGATCGAGCGGAAACGCAAATGATAATCGAAATAACGGAGCGTTTTAATTAATAAACAGAGATATTACCAAATGTATATTGCGCGAATATTTATAATAAAGTTAAAAACGGGAAAAATAACGATAAGCGTGTTGAATATATCTGAA
>NW_021771493.1:2893-5811 GCF_005508785.2 Acyrthosiphon pisum | reverse complement strand
AAATCAACTCCAGAACCCAGGTATAATTATGATGATTACGTATACGATTTAAAACAAAAACTTCAGGAGGCTCACACAATAGCAAGAAGTAGGTTAATAAAAAATAAAGAAGTGAATAAACAATATTACGATAAAAAAGTAAAAATAGAGGAATTAAAAGTTAACGATATGATTTTACTTAAAGATCATACTCAAAGAAATAAGTTAAGTCCACTTTGGAGGGGACCATACGAAATTTTAGAAATATTAGATTCTGAAAATGTAGTTATATCGCGAAATCGTAAAAAAGTAACGGTACACAAAAATAACGTGAAAAAATATTACGAAAACGACGATAAAAATAACGACGAAAGTGAATAAATACATCGCGAAAAATTAATTGAAACATGTATAAATAAAAATATTTATAAAATAATAAGATAATATTAGTATGTAATAATTTATAGACGTAATAAAAATAAATAATAATAAAAGTCGACGTGGGATGTGGACGCGATAACATTCGGAATAATAATTAACATAAAATTATATATTATAGATTGCTATTATGGACCGCGATACGTGTAATAGCAGATAAACTGGATGACAATATGCCAGCGCCTGAGGGAATATCAACAACAAAAATTTATTTTATAGACACGAGCATTGATACGGGGAAAATAGTAGGAATAGCGAAACACCAAAATGATATGATAACCGTACCACAATTTCAGAATAATGGGTGTGATATAGGGACATTAAGGTTTATATGTAATGCCCCATATGAAAATATAAAAGGGTATATTAGAGGTACTAAAAATGAATATTTGTTAGAAAAATCCTGTATAGCAGAAGTAGAAAAATTAGATGGAACGATAGAACGAGCGACTTTAGGAAAGTATGATTATTTCATAGAAGCTTATACAGTAGCTAATACAGTCAGCGGAAGTAATAATAGATTAAAACCAAATGTTATTTACGTAACGACGATTAGAGCAGTCGAGGTCAATGCTACGGAAAGCAACAGAGAATATGAATACGTAACTAGTACAGTAGGTCACACCACACGAATCGCGAAAAATGGCAGTAAGAGTAGGGACTACAAATTGGATGGTATTACGGATGAGATATCGATGGACTACATAGTACTACAGAAATTGAGAGTATAGTCGAATACGAAAGTTCGCGAAGTTTTAAAATTAATGGTACCGAGAAAACAGTTGATTGTATTTCAGAAAAACATGAAACAGGTTACATATATATATATAGTTTGTGTAGTGTTGGGAATAGTAGTGATAATAATGTTACTAATTATGATAAGTATAGTAAAATATTATAGATTAGTACGAAAAGAAAGATACCGATATTTAGTAAGAACATTGGAATTCACGGGGAGACACTCATATCGGAATCGGGAGGAAATAGCTCTCACGAGACTTTGAAAAAAAAAAAAATATATAAAATATATAATTTATAATTAGAAGCTAATTAGATGATAGGAACGATTACGATTTAAGTAACAAAATATTTTAATTATAGGAGTGAGAGTCTGTTATTTTGCGTCAATTTGGACATTGCAATTTTACATGGGGAACATGATACCAGTTCAGTAGGCGGCGGTAATGTACCAGAATGTTTACCTGGACATATAGAAGTAGCAAATAAACAGCTAAGCGAACCATTTTCGGAAAGTTAAATTAAACGTATTACACAAAGCCTCGCGACTTTCTTATATGATATGTCGAAAAGGAGAGGAAAATTAGGTACACATTGTTGCAAGGATCTGGTCGAATATATGAATTATGTACCGGAACCGGAAATGTTATTGAAGTATACAGACGAATATATGAAATAGGCTATTAAAATTATTGAATAATTATTAATGATGTAAAAATAGTATAGGAAATTAGTATAAATTAATTAAGAGTTAGTTATGATTAGAATAAATAAATAACGAGATGATACAGTATCTAGTAGATAAATACAAACTAATATAGCATGGCAAAAACTAACACTACAACTACTTGAGAAAAAATACTTAAAGAAAAAAAAAACAAACATTGTACGGTGATAATTTTAGTGACAGTGGGAGAACAGTGGGTGTTGCTACCATATTCTTATCGAACAGGCAACCACTGGAACTCGCTGTCAATAAAACTATATATCAACTAGTAATTTCGGACACATGTCGAGAAAAATGTAGTTGCTCGCAAGGTCATTTGACCAAGTAAAGAAAATGAATGAGAATTATGAAGCATACGATAATATAGCGTTATAAGGCTAATTTTCATAAATTTGGAAGCTAATATATGTATATATTATTTAATAACAGCAATTCAAAGTCAACTTCCTTATAAGGTGGAAGAATTTAAAAATCAAACAATGATGTATTATGAAAATTACGGAACTGTAAGATTGACAGGAGCTACCTGGCAATTAATAACGTACTTGCCATTGCAAAATTACGACAATAGGCATGATAAATTAAATACGGAAATAAGTATAATGATTAACATTTGTAAACTGAATGTAACAGCATACGAAATGTGCTCTAGATTAGACGACATTTTTAAAGTAATGTTCCAAGAAATCTCGTTACAACGCGAAAAAATGTACGAATCAATAGGTAGATACTCCGAGCATTCGGGAGAAGCAACCACTTTACAAAGTAGGAAAAGATGGGGTTTAATAAATTTTGTAGGCTCAGCAATGAAAACACTATTCGGGGTATGCGACGATGAATGTGCAAAAGAGTCTGTAGAGGAAATAGGTAAAATAGAAAAAACAAATGAACGTATGTTACATATACTTAAAGACCAAACAACTGTAGTAAAAACTGCAATAAAGGGCATAAGTACGACGTCGGGAGAAGTAAACAGGTTATACGCGGAATTGGTAGATAAACAAGGAATAATAGGAGAGTTGGTTAATAAAACAAA
>NW_021771493.1:0-1756 GCF_005508785.2 Acyrthosiphon pisum | reverse complement strand
TATTATACGACAAAAGGCGAAACATTAACAATCACGTGTCGAGATAAAACCGAACCGTATATACAGAAAATAAAAAATCAAGGATTAATTTCGATAAATCCGGAATGTAGGGCATATGGAAATGATATAATATTAAGTCCTACACAAGATATAAAATCTAAATACTACGTAAATTTCATACCTGAGATAGGATCGGGAAATATAATATATACGATACCTAATAAAATCAAAGATGTAAAGCTACCTAGATTAATAATTAAGCAAGATGCGCATAAATTAGAAAAAATTCATGAAATAGCACATTTGCTAGATTATATACAAAATGAAATGGATAGTGAAATATTAAAACAATCAGGACAGCTAGAAGTCAGCAATACGCGTAATTATTTAACGTTGTGATTAATAGTGTTCTCAATAATGTTAATAATTTTTATATATATAACGTATAAATGCAAACTAACCACGTTGAGGCAACCATATTATGAAATGGTACCTATTCGTAAAAATAGATTTTGTTCAGGAAATACTAAAAGGGAACCAAAAATGAATAAATCGGACAAAGTAGAAGTACAAATAGAGGGGGAGGATGTACCACCCCCAATAAAAAAAATAAAATAAAATAAAAAAAAATATAGAGAAGTAAAATAAAATAAATATGATAAATTATATAATAATAAAATAAGTAATAAAATATAAATAACCAATATGAATTAACGAGCTAAGAGTAAAATTTATATTTAGTATTATTAAAAGAAATTAACGATAATTATGTATAGAATAAAGAAAGATATTATTAGTTAAGTTTAAATGTATTAACGAATTTTGGATTGAATTAATAAGATAAAAGCACGCGATAATTAAATAATATAGTGAATAGAAATATAATTTATAATACAAATGAATATAGGAAAAAAAAAAAAATGAAAAAAAAAAGGTTAAAATTTAGGGTTAAAATTTTTATTAATAAAGTAATAGTAAAGATAAGAAAAAATATCTTAATGGAATAATACATATAGGAATATAATATTATAAGTAAATTATATATATATTGTTATATTATGGTGTTGGGAAAATACTTAATGTATTGCATGAAATGAAAAACATTGTAATAGATTAAGGAATTTATATTATATTGGAATATTAACACTAAGATAAGATTATTATTGTAAAACTAAAGAAAAATATTGTTAAAATACTAACATAGATAAAAATTCAAATACTGATTGTAATGTATACTTATTATAATAATTATGATAATTATAATATATTGTGAATTGTACTTTGTATCTTTGGCAATAATAATTAAATGTAACAAGAAATATGTTGTGGATTGTACTACATATTCTTGAAAACAGTAATGTATCCAAATTATATAATTGTAACCAAACATATGTAAACATAAAAATGTAATGATTGATGAATGTAAACTTTTAGGAAGGTGGTAGAAGTGACGGAGAATCAAATTGAGTTAATTTTTCTCGGTTAGGCGATAAAAATGAACTTTTTAGGGGGGAGATGTAACGGATAGTATCCGTTTTCTCACGATACACAATTAATAAACCAATAATAGTAAATAGATTGAAAGTATATTCAGCGATATAACTATCGAATAAATTAATAGGCAAATGACCTCAATGACAAATTGGCAAATTGCAAAATACAAATAGACAAACGGAATAAAGGAGAAGGCTGACTGGGTATTCGTTATCATTCGAGTATAATAGATTATATTATATTATAGTCGAATATAAAGAAA
>NW_021771490.1:2092-4043 GCF_005508785.2 Acyrthosiphon pisum | reverse complement strand
AAACTATTCGATAAACTATTCGATAAAACTATTCGATAAACTATTCGAATGAAAACTATTCGATATAAACTATTCGAATAGACTATTCGATAAAACTATTCGATAAACTATTCGAATGAAAACTATTCGATATAAACTATTCGAATAGACTATTCGATAAAACTATTCGATAAACTATTCGAATGAAAACTATTCGATATAAACTATTCGAATAGACTATTCGATAAACTATTCGAATAGTTTTAAAACTATCGAATACATGGTGACTATTCGAATGTTCGATAGTTATGGAATGACTATCGAATAGTTCGAATAGTGAACTACTATCGAATAGTTCGATAGTGACTATTCGATAGTTCCCATCACTAATTAACACACAAACACCTGCCAAAACTACCTAACTTTGAGGAGTTATATCTCATCAACGGATTAATGAAAAATGAAAATTTAAACGTGATAATTCATAAAAAAATAGCTTTATTAATTTATGAAATTAAAAGTATAGGTTACCATTTAAAAATCAGAAGTTGATAGTGTTTTTCCTAATAAATATGAGAGTGAAAAATATAAAAAAATTATATAATTCTAGAACAGCGTAGATCTAAAATTTTGAAAAAAAAAAATTTGAAAAAAGTGAGACTTTTTGAGATAATGAGTGTTTTACGCTTAATCAATCACCCTGTATATTATACTAATATTTTAAACTATTTTATTTTTAATACTATACAGTATCAAAAAAAAATACTATAGAATAAAATTATACTACCTTATTAATATATAATAATATTTATTTTATAAATAAAATTATATATAGTTTTATACAAGTAGTAGGTGGGGCACAATGGTACACTTTCATTCGAATGCAATATTTCCTAAAATATTTTTCATAGAAATTGAAATGCAATATTCCTTTAATTATTTTGCAAATCGTGAAACGCAATAATTATTAAAATATTTTTCAAAAATCTGAAATGCAAAATCCACAGTATAGACAGACTTTTCCTCATGATAGAACACTTAAGAAAAAAGATCTTGAGAGAATGATTTGTAGTCTTTTTAATAATATGGGAGTTTATATCAAAGAACAACACGAATATAAAAATTCAGAAGGAGGTAGAAAATTATCTAGACGAGTTTACGTTGGATATAAATTTATAGTATAATTTTTAAAATAATATATTATTTTAAAAATAAATCTTGTACCTGAAAGAAATATATATATTTAATATAAATTTTAATTTGGATCTGAAAAACTATCAATAAAATTATTTACATAAATAATAATAATTGAATTTAAAAGATAGAATCTTTTAAATAAATCACACAATGGAACTAGAACATGTATTCAATAATTTAAAAATTAAATCATATATAGATCAGGAAAATAATCCTTGGTTCAAAGGCAAAGATGTAGCTACTATACTAGGTTATAAAGATACAAAACAAGCTTTAAGAAAACATGTAGATGAAGACGATAAAATATTTTTTATCTAAATTCCTCGACGCCCATAAAATATAAGTGAATCAGGAGTATATTCACTTATTTTTAAATCTAAAATGAAAGAAGCAAAAGTATTTAAAAAATGGGTAGTAGTATATGGGGCACTCTGGTACACTTTCATAATTATCATAATAGTTCAGAATGACATCAGAAATAAAATAACTTATATAGTTCAGAATAACATCAGAAATAAAATAACTTATATAAGTCCAGAATAACATCAGTAAAAGATCACAAAGAAAACAATGTGTAAAAAGATCAGAAATTGAAAATGCAATAATTATTAAAATACTTTGCGTATTCATTCAAATGCAAAAAAATACTAAAAATAATTTCCTAGGGGGGACTTCAGCACACGTGACATTTAAAAGCAATAATTACTTAAAATATTTTTAATATAATTGTTCTATCAAAAATAAAAATCGAAATAACATATTTAATTACAAAAAT
>NW_021771490.1:0-1335 GCF_005508785.2 Acyrthosiphon pisum | reverse complement strand
TACTATGAGGGGACTTATAAAGAATTAAAATCAAAAATGTTTAATGTAAAAATGAAGATTCTAACATAAATAGCAACGGAGTTATACTTAAATGAAAAATATGAAAGCGGGGGGTAAACTTTTAATATGTAGTGTAGATAAGGATATAAAACATATATGTGTGATCCGACTTGATAATATCAAATATTAAATGAAATATAGGACTTATACGATCGCGTTATTTTTTTATATTTTTAATAGAAATATGGAAAAAAATGCAAAAAATCTACAAAATCATTCCCATCTTTGCAGATACCCGTTAGGAAAAAAGGAGGCCGGAACTCTTTTACAGATATCTGCAAAGCTGTCGTGGGACAGTGAAATTACCCAAGTGCTTTATTCAACAGGTCAACGACAGTATTTCAGTAGATTGCATAGGTGTGTGCACCCACCTATACAATCTACCGTAAACATCTTCAAAGCCTGATGAAATTAGTAGGTGAATATGGGCGCCACACATTCTCCCACCAGTTTCAATCCGACAAAGAACACATTTAAATCAAACGCGTTAACCCATTGAGCTACAACACTTGGGCATGTATAATAAGTATTTAAACACTATTTAAATAATTCGATAAAAAAACATCATAATATAAATTATACATATATATAATGATAAGATATTCAATACCGGATGTTAAAAAAATAATCAGTCTAGCTATATATTATTATTATTATTATTCGAATCATGTAATTCCTCTTGTATTAATTTACGTAGTTTGTTTAGTGAAAGTTTAATTTCATTATAATATAAGTTTTTAATAAAACTTAAAATAGTTTCGAAACAACAATTATTAATTAAATGGAAGTTAAATGATTTTAATTGATTATGTTTTTTGTTATATCTATATTTTAAAAAATTTTCGAAACAACAATTATCTATTTCATGATCCCATAACATATTATTAATTTCAGAATCAATATCAATATTAATATCACTATCAATAAATATAGGTCTTAGGATATTACGTTGTTGTTCAATCAAATTTAAAAATGATTCCAATTTTTCATTTACCATTTCTTTTATTTATTATAAAAAATAAAAATTTTTTTTTAAATGTGTAGTTAAAATTATATTAATTTCTAAATAACATAACAACATACTATATTTATGTTAGACGTTCGATTTTTATGTTTTTTAATTCTTTCTAGTCTAGCTACATATTATTATTATTATTATTCGAATCATGTATTTCATGTAATTCATCATCGATCATTCGAAATGTTCGGATTTTCCCTATACCTTGTTCTAAATTATTTAAAAGTGTTGTTAAAATAATTTTACGTTCTTGTTCT
>NW_021771489.1:2626-4759 GCF_005508785.2 Acyrthosiphon pisum | reverse complement strand
ACAAATAATAAAAATATACTTATATACATATTTACAAATAATATACAAACTGTAGGTGATACAGATAATAACAATTTATAAAATGTAATGGTTCACTAAATCTTGTGTAAATGACCATTGGCTCACTATTGATTCATTAAATGTTTTGTACATTTTTACAGGTAATATACAAGATAAATATACAGATGATTACATATTTACAAATAATATACAAACTGTAGGTGACACAGATAATAACAATATACTTATATACATATTTACAAATAATATACACACTGTAGGTGACACAGATAATAACAATATACTTATATACATATTTACAAATAATATACACACTGTAGGTGACACAGATAATAACAATATACTTATATACATATTTACAAATAATATACTAAACCGTACAGCCTACATTGAATATACAATATATACAATAAAAATAAGTTTTTAATTATTCTAAGTGCCAGTCATTAAAATCGAGGGAGCTCAGAAATAATAGTTGTTGTAATTTCTCTCCTTTCAATCTATTTCTTTTTTCAGTCATTATGTTGCCAGCCTTCGAAAATAAACGTTCTGAAGGGACGGAAGTTGCAACAACAGATAAATAGGGGAGTACAATTTTTTTTAGGTAAGGGTACATACTACCATTTTGGTCCCAATATTTGAGAATATCTTCACCTAAGTTTATCGTGGGTTGGCTTAAATAATGCTTAAGGTCTGTGGGAATACGCTCTTCAGACTGTTCAGAAGTTTTTGCAGCAGCTTTTTTTGTAACCAGCTCAGTGTGAACTGACCACAAATTATCATGCCGATCACCATCATCATCACTAGAGCCATGGCATGAGGAGGAGTTAGTATCATCAGAACTATTTTTGATCTCAGTAATTTTATTTTTAATCAACCTAATAGCCCTTGCACTCGTGTTAGGATTATTTAAATGAATCGTTTTAAATCTGGGATCAAGGATAGTGGCAACACTTAACAAACTTATTTCTTCCATCCTACCAAAACGTTTATATAAATTGTCTAACATGGCCTGCTTTAGCGTTAAAGCAATTGGATTCGATAAATTTATACTCTCAGTTTTTTTAATGAGACAATTAATTAAAGGGATTACTTTGCTGCCAGTCACATATTTCTGGCCACATAACTCTTTTGTTGCCACTTCCATCGGCCTCAATACTGATAACATTTCTTTTGCCAAATCAATTTCATCAGCTGTTACCATTGTAGGACCCCCACGCATGTTAATCAAAACAGAAGCTATATAATTAGAACATAAGATAAATCTTTCTATCATGTAATAGATGGAGTTCCAACGAGTGGGGACAGACTGCTTCAGCTTAAAATTACATAATTTTTTAAGTTCATCACTAGCAGCTACAGAATGTTTGAAATAAGTCACAACAGATTTTATCTTATTTATAAGAACTTGTACATCAGAGAGATTTTCTAATGCCCGCTCAGACACTAAGTTTAACGTGTGGGCAAAACATGGCAAATGCTTTTCTTGTGAAAAGGTTTTTTTAACTGCAGATAATATATTCGCCCCATTATCTGTAACAACAGTGAAAACCTGACTTTTTTTGATACCCCACTCCTCAATAAGTTGTTCAAACCACATCGATATATTATTAGCAGTGTGGCTGGCGGAAAGCTCCAGGACACCTATCGTCACACTATCTAACGCAACATTAGAAATATTTAAAAAATGAACAGTCATACCCAAATAACTTTTAGTATTAACAGTGTCTGTCCAAATATCTGTGGTAATGGTTAAAAATTCAATTTGACTAAGTTTAGTTTTCACTAACCCTGATAATACTTCATATTTCGTTTTAATTAAATTTGTTATTGTTGTCCTAGAAGGAATTTTGTACATGGGTGCCGCTTTTTGCATAAAGTGAATAAATCCTTCTTTCTCAGTTGTATTTAATGGCATGTTGTCCTTTGCCAGCATGTAGACCAGCGCGTTGGTTATTGAACGTGTCTTAGATCCTCCTTCTAAAACAATTTAGACCATTTGTTATACTTTTATAGTTATGAATTAAAAAATTAACTCTTACTGTCATATGATTTGATGTCTGCAAACGACTCAAACATCGTACGTTGCCTAAAGCACACCGACTGACTACT
>NW_021771489.1:0-917 GCF_005508785.2 Acyrthosiphon pisum | reverse complement strand
GAATGGAAATTGGCAATTGGCATAGACATTAGACATGATACAAGTAGCTGTAGCTGGAAGTTGGATAATTATGCAGGGGGGCCAACTTCTCTTATGCAGGGGAGCCTACTTCTCGGGCCAAATATGCACGGCGGCTGGCAAAATTATACAGGTATGTAACCTAACCTAATCGGCAGTCACCAGTAACGATAAACGGGAAAAAAAAATTTCCGATTCTTATCAAATCGAATCGAATCGAATTGAATCGGTCCATCCAAGAATCGGTCCAAAAAATCGATTTTTCAATTTGAAAAAATCGATTCTTTGAAAAATCGATTTTTTTTTCACATCACTAGTATTAAGTATAATATAATCACGCGACACGCACAAGTACTCAACAATGCTGCTGATTGCTGAACTGCTCAAGCTCAAGACAAACGGAAATTCAATTTTGGATTTAGATTTTGCAAGATTTGAATGTATGTTAAACTGTTTTTATTGCACTAAAATTATTACTGTGCGTCTGGATTTATGTCATATATTATTAAGGTAATAACTAGGGCTCGGATAGGATTTTTATGTAAATATAGAATAGGTAAGGAATTATCTGAATTTGACAAGTGATGAATATTTACGTTTCAAAAGGTTCTAAAATGTTAGTTACTAATTAATTGTATAGCAAAGGTTTATACTACAATTTTGAAAAAAACTTTATGCCTACTTAACTATCCCTATCTAGTTGATTTTCATGTGGATGTGAATACATTAATATAAACATGGCTGTTTAATTTTTAGTGATTATTCGTCATAGGTAGATACTTCATTTCAACCTAAAGATGTACATATTATATCATTATCATACATATTATAGTCCATTGCATTATTATAATAAATATAATACCATAATTGTTATCATGGAACCTACCTATAATTGATAA
>NW_021771488.1:550878-558143 GCF_005508785.2 Acyrthosiphon pisum | reverse complement strand
ATCATGTGATATTTTTAAAAAAAATAATAACACAATATATAGAGTCAGCTAATTGGTGATGGAAAATTATGCATACCAAAATTTTAGAAATTAAAACAGAATTAGAATTTAAATTACCATCATGGTTTTGCTCCTCCTGAAAAGTTGAGAAAATAGAGTTACGACCCTTTTCGCTGCGGCAGGCGAAATGTATTCAAATACTTTGTAGTTATTCGTAAAATACATTTTTAAAATAGCATTTTAAAAGTATTTTTAATACTTTTTTATTCGAATACTAGTATTAGTATTTTAATATTTTTTCAAAAGTATTTTTTACAAGACTGGTTGTAATACGTAAATGCGTTATATATATATATATATATATAAAAATATATTTAAAATGTTAATATAATGTTTATAATATGAATATAAAATAGCTGGAATATATTATTTTTTAGATATAAATTAATTATTAATCATATTATATTACCTATACTACGTTATTATATTCAATATGTATATAATATGCAGTTATTTAACATAAAATTGAATAAATAAATTCAATTTGTTATGAATATATTTGATTATTATGATAGTGTTGTTTTCTATTGTAGTAACTTAAAATTAATTTAAATATTTTGAAAATGCTGTTTGACAAGTAAAGATTTTAACATTAGTATTCAAAGTTTATAGTATATAGTACTGTGAATAATATTGTAGTGCGTAGGTTAGGTTAGTAAACGTGCACGTGAACAGTGTGAGAACAATAGGAGGTACATGACCGCCGATGTCAAAAACTGGTTGCCGCTAACTACATTTCTTAAGTTGAATAGAGTATATTATAATATTAAACTTACATATTATTTTGCTGAGTATGTGAACTATGTTTAAGTTTTTAGTCTTGTGGCTTAATACAAATATCATTATTTGTATCAAAACAATGCAATTTAAAATGAAACTAATGATTCATTTGGTTGCTGTTCACTAAAATCAAATAATATTTTGTTTAAAAAAAATGAAAGGAACATTATAAGAAAAACATTATACAAGGTCATAAAAATTAATAAAATCCCTTCACTTTAAGGTGATTTGATCCAGTTGTTTTCTACCAAAATCTTATGCCAACTTTCCTAGTCTTTACCGTCTTTCCTTGTCATCAGATAAAACTTAAGAAAATCTACCTTAATTCTACACAAAGTTTTCTTTTAAATATTTCAGCACTTAATTGAAAATCCACAACTCCTTTAAAATTCAAAATTAGTTTTTTAAATTTTGAATATTAGTATTTATGAAATGTTAATAATATTGAAGTTATATATAATAACCACAGTTCAGTAGCGTATCTAGGATTTTTTCAAGGGGCGGATATACAATTTTAAATCACATTCAGTATACATATATTATATTCATATTTATGTATTTATTTATTTCAAACATTATGCGCTGAGCCCAATTACATTACAAGAGTACATTAAGTAGGTATACAATTATATGTAAATAGAAAAAATATCTAATTTAATAGAACAATAATAATAACAATTAAAATAATACAATTTGGTTAAATAAGAAATGATGGTTGTTCATTAGCTATGCGCATCATACAATATATAGGATTATTACAGCCGTAGTTTGTGGAATAATTTGGAATCGAGAAGGTTGTATGAGAACGGAGGAAATTATTTGGTACTTTAAAATTGATACTGGAAGAAGTGTGAGTCTGTTGATCCATCCAAGAGTTAATGTAAAAATTACAGATTAGCAGTTGCTTTTCTATCAGCCAGTGAAGTTAGCTGTAGTTCACTGAACACCGGGAAATAGTCATGAGGGATATGACCTATCTCAAGTACATAGGCAGCGAATAATAAAAAAAACGTCTTTGGACACGCTCTAGTTGAAGGGAGCTAGAAGTTGTATGCGGGTCCCATAACACGGAGCAATATTCTACAATAGATCTAACTAAGGAGCAATAAAGTACTTTATTGAAGATTCGAGCTTGAATTCAGAAGCTATTCACTTCACAAATCCTAGTACTTTTAGTGCCCTGCAACATGAAGATTCGATGTGGGAGTGAAAATCTAGAGTAGAAGTGTAAAGTATACCTAGTTATCATATACATGTTATATTGTGTACAAAATTTGGTCTCTGGGGGGATATCATCCCCATATAACCCTCTGTAGATACGCCACTGACATAGTTATTATAATTTTAAAAAAACATCCATTATGCAATTAATCCAATTTTTTTTATGTATAGATTGTGTAAATTCTAAATTTAAAAAAAAAATGTAAGAATGTCGTTTGCAAGTAAATGTTATGACAAATTCAAATATGTTTTCAGAAGTCTTATCGATGAATAGTTAAAATGGTTGGTAAAAATTAAAAAATGTATACTTTCGATCTAAACAAGCAAATAAATTCATATTATTTACTTAATGTGCTGTTGACATGTACATGCACATGCGTAAGCGCTCTATTTCATACACAGTCACTGACACTAATGATCACTTACTACGAACACATATTTTACACAACCCAACATATAGAAAATTGACTATATTAAACCCTTTAAAAATGGTCAGGGTCAAAACTCCTCAACAAACTACCTTTTATCACTACTTAGAATATTGTTATTTTAAAAATAGGCCGCCTATATTTAACAGTTAAAATTTAGGATATCTATATATTCTTTTTATATTTATGTATAAAAAGCCAAAGTAAAGTTAAACAAAAATTGCCTATGAAATAAGAAAATACTATAACATATTGTCAGTCATTTAAACTTTAAGTATCTATTTTAACACTTTATTTATTATTCGAATAATATTTAAAAAAAATATATTTATATAAAGCCGCTAATGAACTTGGAATAGACCCTGGACCTATCTTTGTTAATGTTTTAATTGTTAAATAATTTATTATATCCTGAGTCTGTTGAAGAGCAAATTAAAATGCAAGAATTGGATCTTTAATAAATTGTAGAAAAGCAAAAAAACAAATTAATAACCCCAATTAATTGATAAATTAAGTAAAAAAAAAAGTGTGATTGGTTGCCTACAAAAATTCTCTCAAATGATTATTCACTTACCTAGTGTGATTTGGTTAAGATGGTGCAACTATAATGTTGGTGTATTATCATTAAATACTAGAATGTCCACATTGAAGTGTACATTTTTTAATTTTTATATTATAAAAACTATGCACTGAATTTATTTCTTGTAAGGAAGCATTTTTTCCTCCCATGTTTTTAATCCAACTGAAACACTAAAACTGTATTTATATACTAATTGTTCAATTCATTAGAAGTAAATAACCATATAATTAATACATTACATTTTCTGGACTCGAGGAATTTGATGGTGATTCAGTAGTAGAAGGAGCAAGCAACAGTATTAACCACACGAACAGCATTTGAATCATTGTCAGTAAATATTTGATGTTGCTGTAAGTTTAGTAGAATTCTGCAAATCTATTTAAAGAATAATAAACATTTAGATTGGTATCAAATGTACCTACATCAAAACTCATAAGTTAATTAACTATATTATAATACCTGTATTACCACATACAGATTTGAAATTGTATGTTGGTGATGATTGGATATGAAAAAATATTATATATACGGATACGACATACAAAAAGTACAGGTCTTCTGCTACGATTGGTTCAGATGGTATACATAAAGGTCAATTTTCATTTATATCATTTGAAAACTACAATCTATAAAAAATATAATAAATAAATAAATACTAAGTATGTACAAATTCTATGCAATATAATATATTTCTTAATTACAAGATAAAAAGTACACAGTGATGATAAACAATCAAAGTATAAAACTTCAAACAAGAATTAACTCTAAAACTTTAATTGTTTCATTTATAAATAATTTATTATATTTATACAATTTTAATTTTTTTACTAACAATTTATTATTGAAAAACATGTGGTAATGTGATGACATTTTGGTTAAATTACCTAGTTAAAATAAATTTTAATGAAAAATGTATTATTTATTTATTTATTATAATTTGGTGATTATTTTTATAAATTTAATTAATTTTTTAAGTTAACCAAAAGCAAAGGTATCACTTGTATATTAACATGAACTATAAAAATGAAATAAGTTAGGGTATAAAATAGAGTATGGAAGTTCAATAAAAATTATCTTACCGTTTAATTAACCATTATTTGACAAATAACCATTTTTTTGTTCTTGAACTGAAGATGAATAATTCCAGATTTTCCAGATTAACAAACAGATATTTTAATTATTTTTCACCAGAACAATGAGTTTTTAATGATGTTCCTTTATGCCAGCAAGCAGTATTCAGTAACCATAATATAAACTGTCCACGTTTTAACTGAAGTTCAGGCTTTGAAAATGTATAAGGGTGTAATGAAACATGCCTAAAAACAAAAAAAAATTATACAGGTACACAAAATATGCAGTAAGATACAACAATACAACATGTAAGAATCATTATTCTAAGTTTTAGTGAGAACAAAACTAGTACACAATAATTTCAATATACAACAAAAATCTGGGGCGTAATGTCTGAAGGTACGGTTTCCTAGCTGTGACAAGTCGGTTGAGACTATACTAGTCTCAACATGTTGCAGTTTGTTGTCGGCTGGACTCGACGGCTAGTTTCATCTTGGAAACAATACCTTAAGGAGGCAGTTCCGATACACACCACTGTTACCTGACCAAACCTGGATATGGGTATCATATTTATCAGAGCAATTACACTGTCTAAAGAAAGAGTGCTCCATCTTCTTAAACCAAGCATGGTAGAAACCAACAGGTACTCGAATAAAAAACTAGCCGAACACAAACTTACTACGTAGTGAATTACAAAGTGATAAAGTATGTCTTGTACCTACTTAAAATAAAAGAAACATGCACTATGCTAAACAAATTTATTCAACTAATTGTAATTATATCATTAGACCAAAGGTTCCCAACCTTTCTTGACTGACGGCACCCTTAGTCTCATTTTCTAAAAATCTGGAAGCACTCTTTATAATTATAGCCCTATATACCCAATATATTTTAAATAATTTCGCAGAACCCTAAATAAAGTTCGCAGCACCCTCTGCGTTGGGAACCTCTACGATCAAACAAATATTATTAGCAATATTTATAAATTAAATAGGTACCTAATTAAATGAAAACATCTTTAACCATACCTGTAACTAGTTGATAACTAACATCCCGTTACATCACTTAGTCTGTTATCTGATACAATGAGAAAATAAATGTTTATTTTTCTGGGATCTAACGAACAGCATAATTTAAACACAGAACCTAAATAGCATGCACGGATCAAAACGCAAAATAAAAAACACAACAATCCTATACAAGCCGACTTCACAGCAATAAGTTAGGTTAGAGTTGTGGTGTCGATGTGGCGTTTCGTGCGAGGACGTGGTAGCTATGGTTACAGCTAGTCAACCCTTGGTATACTCAGTGGCAACTTGGTTACCGCATCATACCAAAAAAGTAGTAATATCCAATCACAATACGATTTGATCGACACTACACGAAACGGTCAAACGCGACGTAGTTGTGAACCGGTTACACCGGATACGATTATTAAAAATTGTCACCATCGTCCAAGGTTCACCTTAAGCCTCGACCATCTTCCACTATAGATTATGATAACCTATAAACATCGAGACATTTAAATAATTTAGTGCACAGTTAGAAGATAAGGTCGGACAACTTCTCTCCCTCCCGCCCATCACATTTCCCTTAAGTCTTAATGAGGCAAAAACGTTAGACGGTTCTGCCGGTTAGACGTATTTTGAGGTTAAGAACATTATTTATATGGAATTCGGGGTTATTTTTATGGACTATATTATTATATTATTTTCTTCAACCATATAAACTAGTTGGTTTATAATAAACCAAAATGATTGTAAAACGGGCCCTGATAATGAATAGTTGTCCGACCTTCTAAGACCGTGCACACGTTTTTGTTAGGGCTATTTACTACTAATAGCCCTAACAAAAATACGCCACTGGGAGCGCTAAAATCAGCCGCCAATTTCGTGAGCCGGACTATAGGGCTATAAAGTATAAACCAACGGAAATTGGTATGCATTTGGAGAGAGAAGTCCGATATACGGTGTGAACGAGAAAAGATTTGTCGTGTAAAATGTTTACACTAAAAGCGATGTATTGAATCATGACGAGAAAGTATTGGTGATAAATATTTAATTTTCACGAAATAATTAATGTTATGGTCGAATTCACTTTTATTATTTCTCTGTCCGACTGTCGACGTGTCGTATATGAGTTGGGTAGTGATGGTGATTGGGGGCGGTGGGGGGGGGGGGGTTGAGTAAAGGGTGGATCGCCTCGTTCTGAATTTTAGTATGGGCATTTTCGATTGTTTGATGCATAGAGTTATAAACAGCAAATTTTAGCTGGTATATCATGGATTATATTATTTTATCCAAGTCCTTTTGGTGGATATTTGGAATGTATAGTATGTAAACAATAATGTAATAGAGATTCAAACAAAAATTACTTTTTACTGATGAAGCATATAATTTAATACCTTATAATATGTGTTTAAAAATGTATATAATACCATAATAATTTGAGTATTTAAAGGTCTCCGAAATATAATTGGCCTTGGCCATCAGATAACTCTGATAAGACACCTCACTGACAATTCATTATACACTATACCTAATTAATAATATTATGATTGTAAACCTATGGTGTTACGGTATTACGGAGGATGACTATAATTCCAGCCAATGGCGGATCCAAGACTTGATTTTTTTTGGGTGGGCAAGAGGGGGCAAAAGTACAAAAATTGGCTAAACACAGTGTAAGACAAAAGAAAAATACAGTGATTAGGGGGGGGGGGGGCAAATGAACCCCATTTCCACCCTCCTGGATCTACCCGGGTTCCAACCTTCTATCGTGAATTCACTACTTCGTATTTCGATTTTACTATAATTATTAACTGTTATTATATTTGTATATACATAACTGCAACCAGGCGCGGATCCAGAGGGGGGTGCTAGGGTGCTATAGCACCCCCCTTGGTATGCTGCTTCCTGAAAAACAAATACGCTACACAACATGTATATTGTATTTTTCAGTAAGCTGAGGACATTTCTAAAAACATTTGGAACTAAAAAAAAATTCATAGGAAGTTTTTCCCTAACGCTAAAGGGCTAAAAAACGCTCCCCTAACCAATATATTGAGGAACAAATTCACTTTTGCTAACTTTTTTTCTTGAACCATACGTATTTCATTAAGTTAA
>NW_021771488.1:535666-549423 GCF_005508785.2 Acyrthosiphon pisum | reverse complement strand
GACTTCAAATAGCTAAAACTTCAGAACTAAGTTCGACCGGAAAATTCTGACTTCACTATCGTTTTAATCGTGCTTAAATCAAACAAATTGAAAAAAGGATGTCCGGTGAAACATAAATATACTACTGATTTCACTATCATTTTTAACTTGTTAAAATGCGTAAAAAAAAATTCAAAATTCTTTATAGCCCCAGCGACAGTAAAGTACGATGTTGTGCGTATGCATGTAAATATGTAAAATCCCCAACTTTGGAAGAATATAACATCCAAAATAATGGTTTCCACAATTTATTTTTGCACCATCGTTCTTAACTCGTCGAAATACGTATGTTTCAAAAAAAAAAAAAAAACGCAGGGCGTAGCAAAAGTGAATTTATAGGTAGGTACCATATTAAATAGTGTTGTTTTTAAAGTTGAAATATTAGGCACATTCATTTTGAGGACTAAAAAAAAGTCTTGCCATCAGTATATATGGAGTATCTATACATAATACCTGAATATGAGACCTTAACTTTAGCACCCCCCATAAAAAAATCCTAGATCCGCAACTGACTGCAACACTCTAACACACCACGAACCACCTGCTCGCGCCAAGTCTACAGGTAGCAGCTACACCCGGTGTATCCCAAACTGCTCCCATACCTTGTATGCTTATGAAAAAGGTTTTATGAATACGTAAATTCCCAAATATAGGTATTCAACAAACATTTTTTGGGTTATTGACGACTGACGTATTCAAAATTAAGAATACATAGTGTGACTTTATTACAATAGGCATAATTATTTTTTATAAGTAGATATATAAAGTTCGATTTTTGACAACATTTATAAAATTTAAAAACGATTTTGTAGTTAAAAATTCATAACATGTTCAACTTTTATAGTTAAGGGTTCAAAATTTAAAACAAGGTTCCACGTAAGTAGTTAACTCTGTAACCAAAATAACTAAAAAATATATAAGCACAATTTTTATAGTTATTTTAAATTCAAATTTGGATGAAATTACATAATATTAAATTACCAAGAACAACGATTTTAGTTATTACTTATTTTGTTATAATTGTATAATATTGATTCAACTTACTGGCTCCCATATTAATAGCATGACAAAATAAATAGGTATGTCAGCAATATTACCGGTTTAGAAACAAATTGCGCACCCACCCTCCACCCAGCCTTGTACTGTGACGTAAGCATTTCTCCGGTTCTCATTGGTCCACCGCCGTCACTTCCGCAATAGCCGCCGCCGCCGAAGACTCCACCACCACACCAACGCTCAGCCTGTTTGAGAAATGCTTACGTCACAGACATGCGTATCACGAGTTGCTGACATACCTATTTATTTTGTCATAATTAATAGTAAGTATACTCCGTTCAGATTTAGATTGAACCGGTGGCCCGACCAAAACACGTTTTTTTCGCGCATTTCAGACATTGGTGGGAGCGTAAGCACTGCCGCCAGCACCGGCGCCGACGATCAACGACGGCCGGCGATGACTGTCGGCCAATCACAGAACGCATAGCCATCGCATAGGGGGTCAGGCACTGTACTTCCCATTGGATCGATTGCGAATTGCGACCCCCAGGTTGAGAAACGCTTCAGTCCATCCCAAATACTACCAGGGGTACGAAACTCCGTGAGCTGGTCGAATCATGCGATTGTGGCCTTGAACATGGTTCCAGGGGGGCGTGGCATACGTGAAATGGGGAATGGTAAACAAGCCGACCCCGCGTAACGTATCCCGCCATAGTCTTGGAACCGTTTTCATAATAATGGTAACCATGGGTCTAACATCATGTTGGTGCGTGGAACCGTTGTCATGTTTTTCGTAGGTTCAGACTTCAGATCATAGGTAACCAAACCCCAATCAGCTGATCGAGTTTCGCTTCTATCACAGAACAAACAGAAGGGAATCATATTTCATTTAACATAGGCTCTCATGGGAGATGATAAAACCACATCCGACATTTCTAGAATTTAAACGTGCTGCCACGTACCGGGAATTTGCCTTTTTTTCTTTATATCGTGCAACACTTTATTCGTTCAAAAACTGATAGACGTGTTAGCCATGTGTTGTTGTTGTTGTTCACGATTTAAGATAGTAGGTTGCCCATCGACTACGGTAAAATGGCTTATCCGACGACCGTCAATATGAATCTAGCAATCAGCTGTTTTTAATACTATAGCGCTGTTAGTGGAGAAATTTAAGACTATGCAGACTACTTTTACCCGCTTAAAACTGTATACTTAAATATCATACTCTAACATGGCAGAACTGATATCTAAATATAATCATAAGCGCAACTAGGGGGGCCAGGCTGGAGGGGCTTAGCCTCCCAAAACTTGTAATAGCCCTCGCAAAATAAATTATCCATTTGTTTCCCAAAATATAAATACATTTTTAAAAATTAAACTGGATTTCTTACTTTTTTTTTGGGGGGGGGGGGGGAAATGTAATTATCTAATTTGTATTTTAACCTTACAATTATTTTATATTGCCTATAGGATATGATAAATATGGTGAATATCATTAGCTGTATATGCCTGTATTTGTTTGAAGAAAACGATTTATGTCGGTTTATTGGTAAGATTATTATAGGTACATAATTTTAATGAATATGCACTAAACATAAGTATAGAAAAAGTGAATTTCGAAATAAAAATCCCCGGAAAAAAATCCCTGAATCTAGGAAAAATAACCCCCAGACTACAATGTTACTGACAACTAGGTACATGAAATTGATTGATCAATTATTTTTTTAAATCTAATTAGTGTAATAATTATCATATTATTAATATTTAATTACAACTATATTATACTTATTGGTAGTATGGTATACCTACTTTTCATTAAAAAAATTAAAGTATAACGATAATATTATTTTGTTTTATATCATGATTTTAAGCAACAAATTATGTTAATAGTCTTTTAAAAAATTACGTACCTAATATTCATTGATTATTTATTTGATAATTATTTGTATCTATAAATAAAACTAGTAAAATCGACTTCTCATAATAATAATTATTATTAATATTGACATTTTGGTTATCCTCAAAATATTATTTGGAAATATAATATTTTATTTTGGGGATATAATATTATAATACATAATATAAAAAATATTATTATTGTTAACGCCTGAAAATTATACTATAAATATTAGGAAATACCTAAGTTAAATTGTATTTAATATAGGTTAGGTGCCTATATTACCTATCTACCTACCTATATATTTAAACTTTGAACATAGATTTGTTTTTTAATTTAATTTTTCTTAAATCTCTACTTGATTTTTAATTTTTTCAATGATATTTAACATGTACAGTTTATACCTATACTATAAGTATATATTTGTAATTAAATATTATTAATGTGATATTTACACTAATTATAATGTTTAAAAAATATTTGCTCAATCATTTTTATGACATATCTGTGAGTAATAAACTAATAAAAACTAATATCGTAGTCCGGGGATTTTTATTTTGATTACCATAGATATTGTATATTGTTATTGTGAAAAATTAAATTTGAGTAAATAAATATTTTTTTTTGTACCACTTTTTATATTCTTATGTGAATATATATGGTGGCGTGGGGGCATCACCCCCACGGGTTATTTTTTATTTAATATCAGGTGGGGGCTACAGCCCTCCCAAAATTTTAGCCCTAGTTGCGCCACTGAATATTTTAAACAGTTTAAACATAATATTAATTATCATTTGATATTTTACTATGTTATTATAATTTAATAATCAACTATATTGCTATAATTTTGGTTATTTTCTACAGTATAATAATCAAAATGGCATGTTGTGTGCCTTTATGTCCTTATAAGGATTTAAAAATTAGTTTTTTTGGTGTTCCTAAAACTTCTCTTTTAAGGAATGAGTCGGAAAAAGTTTTAAATGTTAGTTTTAAAACTAATTCTAAAGTATGCCGTTACCACTTTGAGAAAGAGGATGTAGTTGATACTTGGGAATCTGGTGCAGGATTTAACAAGTATACAGTACATTACCTTATAATGAGGATGAGACAATACACATATATTCAAAATCATTAATCAAAATAATAAAAACCTAAACACCACTATAAAGAAATTGTCAAAATTAGTGACCACATAGATATTTTATAATATGTTTATTATATAGGTACACTAATATGTTATTATTATTAAACATTTTTGTTAACTTTGTTATTTGTGTTCTTGGATATTGTTTGTATTAAAACTATTTTAATTATTTTATTAGAATCCAATCAGTAGATAACATTTATAAAAACTTGCGTCATCTAGATACATATTACACAGATCCATTATTATATCGTATCCATATGATTTAAACAGTCGCTCGAATTGCGATTTGCGAGTTTACGACACTATTTTGCTCACATGGAGCGCTGCTATAGTAAAAAAAGTGAGATTCACTGTACTGGCTTCAGGTTTCATAAAAAAAATTATTAAAGACAAGATATTATATTTACTAGATATTTTCCAATTCGAAGAAAATCTAAGAATTATAAATATGTATTAATATCAATAATAATATCACTAATAACTAATAAGTAACCATGCCAACGAAAACGTTACGCAAAATGTTTTTTTGGTTTAGAGTCAGAAAATCAAAATATGTGTACCTAGCCCAAAATCATATCAGTTATGATGTTAAAATAATTGTTACCTACAAATTCGTTTTCATCGTAGTTATTATTTTTACATATAATGTCAAAAAACTTAGGACGTGAAAATTATAATTTTAAATTAATTTATAAATATAGATTCCAAACTCCAAAGTACCTACTAACTTCAAATATAATATCACCTTTGATAGATTAAATATAATTTTGATAAATTATTATTATAATTAATTATTTATTTATTATTATTATTTTATAAGATAGGTACTTCAAATTACAGGAGCACTTAATATTTTAGTTCGATTTTTTGTAGAATAACTAATTTGAAAACAATTATTTAATCACAAATATTATAATAAATATTATATCATATTGTAACCATTTAATTAATATGATTACTTTATTTTAAATAAAAAAGATATTATTATCAGTATACTTCACACAATCACGCAAATCGTAATTTGTTACTTCACTCAACATTTGTCAAAAAAGTATATGGGTCACAGCAGTGACGTATACAAGGGAGGAACGAGGGGTTCGACCACCCCCCCTCTATTGACTTTGGAGAGGATAATCTTCTATATTGTGTTTGAAGTGAATTTTGAATAAATTATATTATATTCAAATTATATTCATCGACTCATCGTTCATTATTGTTAAATATTTTACTACCTAAGTGAAAAGTTTTGAGAGGGTGGGGGATTTTCCAATTTTCCCCTCCCATTTATTAGCTATGTCGTTTAATTTTTTTGATCTCCCCCACCCTTTCAGAAATCATGTATACACCTCTGGATTGTAGTAAAAAGTTAAAAACTCCCGCACAATCCGATATTTGGTATTGACCTATTTAATTTCTACACTCCGTGAAAAGTCAAGCGCCTTGTTTTTCACAAACCTGTTCTTAACATGCATTTGTGAGAATGCAGTAGCCGATTAATAACATACCTATTTCATGTAGAGCCGCTTATGATTTTGTTCGACGTAAGTTCTAAAATGGTTAGATACGTAATTATATTAATTAGGCGTCGGTTTCTAGGGGCTACCTTACACAAAATCCGATTGCGGAAAAAAGTTTTTTATTAGATTTTGGAAGTAAAATTTTTTGTTGATTGCTATGGTCAGAAAAATAATTAATTTGTATCCTGCCAAAAAACTTATATAAATTTGAAAAAAACATTTTTAGAGCATTAAAGCATTTTCTTTAAGGGCATTTTTTAGGGATTTATACGGCATTGTATTCCCAGCCCTAATTATAACCAATATTATAACAGCTATATGATAAGTAGTGATAACTGGTTTAAGATTATACAAAACATTTATAATTTTTAAGTTGTTAATAAAGAGATGGTTATTGAACAATGAACTAATTTTGTAAAAAAAACTATAAACTATATCATATTGTATATTTCGAATTATTATTAGTTCAATTAATTTATCATTATATTTACATTGTTTATAATATATTTTAGAGACTCTCGTTTATCAAGACAAGGATTTTATCTTTAGTGATAGACGATGCATGGCAATATTAATAAACTTAATTAAACTTCAGTTCAGTGGTGGTTAAATAAAATATTATGTATTATTGTTCGGTTCGGCCTTTGGCGATAAGAGTAGGTTTTATCTGAGTTCAAATGTATTAATAATTTATGGTAATCATAACTCATAAATCATAACTGAAACCGTTTGAGTTTGAGATTTTTTTTGCATCCGTTTCACGGCACGTATTCATATTTAAATCCACAGTAGGTACGTATCACAACCTATCATAGTGTTGCTAATATTATATTACCTATACAGTTTAAATTTATAAAACTTTATGAATTTTGATGATTTGAACTTTGAAACAAAAAATATGAAGAAAACTACTGTTGTTTGGGTCAAGCTATTTTTAATCATCATAATTTCAAGTGTTTCAAGTAAGTAAGGCACTTTTTTCAAACAAAATAGTTGATTTTTCTTAAAAAATAAACTCGTATAGAAGCGTTCAAACGCTACCTATATAGAAAAAACTATCTGTTTAGGTTTGTCCATATCAAACCTAACCTAACTTAATAATATAATAAAAACGTAATGTACCTCGTAAATTATTGGTTACGAATAATACGGAACATCCAAATGATAACACGAATATTAATTCCGAATTATGTTCACACAACAATTATTGTATAGGTTCAAGCCTTACAAATTCGTAATTTCAGTGTTTAAAAATGTACTTATTAATATTGTAAGTTAAGTACAGGGGCATACGGGGGCAGCTTGACCAGCCCTTGCAATCTTATCTTTTTAAAATGTAAAACTTAAATATGGTACCATTGTACATTTGTACCAATGTTTTAATAAATGAGAATTGCATCCTTTCTTCATCTACAATTTTCTCAGAAAACTTATAAGATTCAATGTGTAATGTGTTTAGTAGTTAATTTAAGTACAAATAAATACCCATAATGTATTACTTATTTTCTATTAAGTACTCTATAACTGAGACACAATTGATGAAAAACATAGGTCAATCATTAATCTGCTCTAACTCGATTTTTCTAAAAGTATTTCCTTGTTCTCTCTCGGATTTTCTTAGCCAACCTTACTATTTTAAACAACCAATAGTGAAGTAAATATTACAAAATCAGCAAACACACAACAATAACATTTAAAATTTGGGCAAGTGGATGTCGCTCGGCTGTACAGTAGGTTACAAGTGGTTACCGCAGTATAATGGATGCCGGATAGTATTAAGTTTAAATTCAATGATATAAAATCATTGTATCCAAAAAACAGTTCTGAGCGGACTGCGGAAACGGTTTATCAGTGTGGATATTTTCATAGACCTAAGTTTATAGGTCTATGGATATTTTATATTATATTTATTTTGTTATTATATACTTACTATTAATACTACTATTACTATTAAATAAAATTAGTAGTTGTTAAGTTGAATTAATATTATAAAATTATAACAAAATAACTAAAATAGTTGTTCGTGGTTATTTAATATGTAATTTCGTCCAAATTAGAACATAAAATAATTATAAAAAACAATTTTTTTTAATATTTTAGAGATATTTTTGTCACAGAATAACCTACTTACGTGGGAACCTTGTTTTAAGTTTTCAATCCTTAGCTTTCAAAGTTGAACATTTTATAAGCCATTAACTACAAAAACATTTTTAAATTTGATAAATGTTTTCAAAAATCGAACTTTAAAGTTTAAATGCTTATAAAAATAAAAATAAATTGTACCTACCTATGTATTTTTAATATTTTTCAACAAATATCGAGACATTGACGTAGGGGCCTAGTAATGACGAAATAATTTCAGACGAATTTGCCAACAGTGGCGAAAAAAGAAGTTAAAATTAAATATAATTTGATTTATTATTATTAGGTACCTATAAATATTTTTTTTTAATTGACCTTAAGCATCTGCAACTATGCAACTATTAATTATTATTGTTATTAATATTTAAAATTAATTAATTAATCTATTTATTACCCAATGTAAGATCAAATAATTTTTCAATTAATGAAGAAAAAACTAAAAAAAGTTACCTACAAGTTATTACAGGCCATTACACACTTTTAATTTCGCATTCCAAACTTAGTAGTTAGTATTTCGTACTACACAAAGTGTCTTACTACACACAATTTTACAAGTTAAAAATTAAAATAAAGTTACTTTTTTCTAGATTAACGTGTTAACTTCAAGTTAATTTTATTTCAAAAGTAGGTATCTAAATTAAGTTAATTTTCGTCCAAATAATAATGCAAATTTTTGAATGAGGTTTTTACTTTAATGTATCATTTTAAATTTCCCCAGTAATTTTCTTGGCCGTAAAGAAAAATTATTTAATAAACCATTGTGTCTGGATTTTTTTATTTTTGCAAATTAGCCAATTTCAACTTTACACTAGGTATGTTAAATTATTTTTTTTCAAAATTAACGAAAAAAAATACAAGAAACTTTTAACTTAACTTAACTTAATTATTTTAAAATAACTTAACTTGACGACCTAAAATAAATCAAGAACTTACCCAACTGCAGCCTTGCAGTCCCTGGTTAGTAATAAAATATTGTTGTGATTGCTGTCTCGTGTCCGCGCAACGATTGATCGCGACAACTTTGCCACCGACGAGTGCAATGACGGTACTTGATGTAGACGATGAAGTGAAGTGCATTTTATTTTATCACGTATTCCCTAGACCATAGTAAAAAAGTAACATATTATTATGCTCATAAGCGAGGCTAGATAAACTAACTAAAAGGGGCCGAAGTTTTTTTAGATTCTATTAGGTACCTAAATTAATACAATGTGAGTAGTCGAGCATGTCGTTGTAATGGATATGTTGTATTAGAATTCAATGATAAATCATTGCCTACGAAAAACGATTCTGAGCGGATACGTTGAGTCAGCCTAACATACGTGTATATATAATCAAATTTAATAGTTAAAAAAACATATATAAAGATCGAAAATAGCGTAACTCACCAGTAAACTTTTTTTGTTTGTTATAGGTAGAAAAACTTGTGTGGAATCATCTATTAAAATTCTTACTTTAAGCTATCAAAAGAAAAACTTTTATTTATTTCTAACTGAAAAATAATTTACATTTTTTTTAAAATTTCTCATAAATAGTTCAAACAGAATCAAAATAGTTTGAAAATTTTACCATGTATGGAAAATGGTAATTTTAACATTTGGTGAAAATGTTGTGTGTCTAAACCTAAGTAGCATCAATTTTTTTTTTGTCAAGTCTTTCTGTTTCATCTTGTGTATAAACAATAGACATATTATAAACATTATGTTTTTGAAATAAATATGGCTGAGGGAGGAGGGGTTTTAACACCCAAAACACTTAGGGCTGCCCAAACCCAATCATCACTAATGGGTCATTAGTAAAGGTGAAGACAAATGTACGTAAAAACAAATGTTATTGAAATACTGAAATATTTCAACAATTTAATATTTCATGAAATTTTCAAACAATTCAAACACTATATACGGTTATTCGTTTTTGAATTACAAAAATATCAAAAATCGATAGACGGAAATTCGTTAATTTAACGGTGAAAATCCAATATTGTAAATTCAAAAGCTCATAAAAAATTAATGTTACTTTCCGGTAAACATTTTTATGGTAGAACAATTCGTGGGGAATTTTTATAAAAATGTCTAATGTCAGCTATGAAAAAAAAACTTTTATGAATTTCCGACAGAAAAATAATATGAACATTTTAAATTGAATTCATACAAAAAATAATCGTTTTTCTATGTATTTTTTGTATTTTTGAGCTTTCATCAATGGAGAACTTATAAGGAACCTTGAATAAAATTTTATCAATAAATATTTAATTTTCGCTATTATAAAAATGTTATAATTATTGTAATTTACTAGTTCCAATAGTATGCTGTTAGTTTTGATATTAGAACGAAATAACCTATAATTAAGCTTTTAGGTAATAATAACAATAATAATAAAAACATTATCTGTGCGACGGCGACTTTTCAATATTTTAATTTTCAAGCAATATTATATGGATATGTGAAGTAATACAAATTAAAAATAATCATATTTCGCTTGAAAATTAAAAAAAATGAAAAATCGCCGACGCTTAAACATAGACGCTTATATAGACAATATTAAATTATATATAATTATAATTATATTTTAAAGTTTTATAACGAGTCATATCCATTCTAATATAAAAACTAACAACACACTATTGAAACTAGTGAATAGAATTTTTTTATGTCATAAGTGTGTAAGACGGAGACAACAAATGCATGGATAGCGTCCTCTTAAACTTCATAAAAATAATAAATAAAAATAGGTACAAAATAAATTACAAAAACAATTCAAAGAAAGAAACTTTCTGTATTACATAAAAAAAATAATAATAATAATAATAATAAATAAATAACAAATTAGAAAAAAATGTTGGAAATAGTGGTGAGGAAGGAAAAATAAACAGCTCTTAAATTTATTTGTACAAATATAAATACATAATAATTTTGTTCAGCATATTTTATTAATAAAGTTATAATAATCTATTATACATCATAAATCACAAACCTTTATATTTATACATAAAAATAGATGTTAGTATATCTGTATATTTGTCTGTACCTACTCTGTGATCAATAGACACATAAACTACTGAACAATTTTTAACAAAAGCTTTATGAATAGATTTCCTTGAAACTTTAAGTGTGTTTATAGCTTATTTTTTCAACCACTGTATGTAACCACTGAAATTAAAGGCTAGCTCAAATAAGAAATTTTTTTTAGCTGAAAAAAGTTAATATTTTATTTCTTTTTTTATAGAATTGTCATTGGTTACACATAATAAAAACCTGAATAATACAAATTTTGGTGTGTGGAAAGCCTGGTGGGAAAGCTATATAGTACACAAACAGTAAAACTTTTGTAAAATATGTTTGATTACCAAACCAAATTAGAACCAAATTTATTTAATTCAATTTAACAAAATTCTCTATATTACAAATAATTTTTGTTGTTCGTGAGACTTTGTAATATGAAAGTTTCACTGTACACAAATAAATAATTAAAATCAGATCGCTGAATTTTATAATATTTTTACCTCTGTTTCTACCCATGAAGGCCGTAAATTATATCCTATAATTGTTTATACTTAATAATTTTGTCATTAAATTGCAGGGATAAGTTTTGAATATTGACGCAGGTATCAATGCAATGATTCTGAAAATGGTCAAATAGTTACTTTTTATAGCAAACCAATTACGTCTTCTAATCATATCCAAAAATTTAACCAAGAAATAGGTTAATAGTATGTAAAGGTACAGAAAGTATCAATTCATATTTTTTAAATTTCTTTTTAAGACACTTCTTTTTTTACATTATTATGTGCAACATAATTATTTTGTAAAAATATTTGGCTGGAAATCAATTGCAGAATACCATAATATAATAATATACCTTTTGTGTTTTTAACAGTAAACATTTGAAGTGTGTAAAAACTCATCTGATTTTCAAAAATGTACGCAATTTTATTCTAGAAATTTGTATATGCATACCAGTGAAATGTCACTATAATATGGATTCTGAAGCAGAAATATTAAAACATATCAACAATAAATATAGTGATGTGTGTAATGTTGATTTGGAAAATACTAATTTTACCACATTTAACCATAGAAAACCAAAAACACCTTGTTTTTATTTATCGAGAATTAAACAGATGACCTAGTAGGTACTACGAAAAATTTGGTTTATTTGTTACAATCATCTGTTGTGATGTTCACTTCACGAAAGATAACCAAAATTGGTTTTTCCAAGGATGTTTTTAAAATATATATTTGTAAAAAAATGTATATCTATGCAATATTCCTACTGATTATTTATAGTAATATAATATGTAACAAATGGCAGCCATTTAAATAAACAAAAATTATAATTATTTTTTGTGTGTTGAAAAAAAAAAATCATGTTTGAGCTATACCTTGTAGCTACATTTAGTGGTTGAAAATATAACCTATAAACATCCTCCAAGTCTCAAGTAATCTATTAATATCACTTTTATTGAAAACAACTAGAGCTTAAGAACTTTTATTAATCTTCTAATAATAATAGACAATAACGTCCAATTTTATATATACAGTGTAACAGGAAGACCTGACAAAAAAAATGATGCTAGGTACTTAAACTTATGACAACAATTTTGAACATTATGTGGTTAATAAATTATTTAATAAATATACTCATGTCAGGAAATTTCCAAAAATAATATTTTGAAAAAATTTACTACGTTCTAAATTACTCAACAAAATATTGATATTTTAAAAAATTCTAAAAAATAAGCTACTTGACTTGGATCAATATTTTCACGATCAAAATTGTTCTTATAATCAGATTTTCAATTTGGCTATTTTGAATTTTTTTATTTTCAGTATTAAAAAATAAAATACTTTTTTTATATATTATACATGTAGTGGAAGTGACTATAAATTGTATATAAAAAAAATTAAAAATTTTGATTAGATCAAGTTATTTCATCTGTAAGGTCTTCCTGTTACATGGTGTATAGACAAATGAATAATTATAAGCAATGTTGTTTAAAGAAACGGGATTTAAATGATATGTGTCTAGCACACTAGTATTTTTAATCTTATACAATTAAATATTCTGTAACTAGAAAATTGATTAATGTACCAATTAGTTATTTATTATTGCTTCACAAACAATATTAATAATTTAATTTAAGTATATCATTAAAAGCACACCAAAATTCTTTTAAATCGATTTAATAAATTCAGGGCTGTCACTACTTAACAAATAGTAACTCTATTTCAGGATGAACAATTTAATAAAAAATTCAAAAATAGCAAATAATAGATTTCTTTTAATATCAATTTATAAATTATTTATTATTATTATTTGCCAAAGTATAATATGATTTTGTTAAAATATCTAAATTATATTATCAAAGTTTTCATAGAAAAGACAAAAATAGGAATTCTAGTGGTAAATAGTCTATAATAGCAACAACCCTGGATACAGCAGTTTTTTTTATTATTATCAAAATAATTAACATATTCTTATAATTTTAAAAATATTTAAATACATAGAATGGTATTTTATTTCACAATCAAATAGGTTTTTCTGAGTTTAAAATATTTATAATCTTAAGTTTAAAATTGTGATGTTATATTTCATTCTGAAGTTACTCCAAATAGTTATAGGTATATATTATATATATCAAAACATATTAACTATTAAAATTGTAATTAATAAAATTACATAATTAATACAATTTATAACAAAACATGGGTGTTAATATTTATGATTACATTTATAAAAAATAATAAAAGTCAGTGTAAATATCACAAGAAAAGTATCTATATCTTGATTTTACATTCTCAATAGTTAAAAAGTATTGAATACAAGATAAAAGGAAAACTGTAAACATGCATTTAAATTTAAAAAAACAACATTGATCATTTATCACTCTATGTAATTGAATAATATAAATACAACCTTTGAAACAACTAAATTCTGTTTTATTTTTAATAAAACTTAGATATGACAATAAAAATAAAAATATAAAACATGCCTTAAATGTCCATAATATTTTTTTTGA
>NW_021771488.1:532762-535616 GCF_005508785.2 Acyrthosiphon pisum | reverse complement strand
AAGACAAATATAACGTAATTATGTTATAAAAAGAATAAATTAATTGCATCTTTTATCTAGTAGTTAAGTCTTGGATCTTAAAATATATAATGAAATAAAAAATTATCTGTTTATTTTAACTATATAATGTTATATATTAAAAAGAAATTTTGTTTTTAAAAACCTCTCAATGACAATTTTGAGTATACTTATGGAAACATAGCTTTAATAACAACAAATCAACAATATTTTGGATACGCTGTAATTATGGGTGTTTTTAACATCTATTATTATAACAAATAAAATATAATTCGTCTTTGAATTATATAAAAACAAAATATTTTAAATTATACAAATATTAAATCTGAATATTGTATTGATTTCTATTAAAACTTAAAATAAAATCTATACCTAATGTAGTCGACTTCTATAGCTAAAATATATAATATCACATAAGATACAAAATGTTTTAATTTTTAATTAATGAATATGGTTAAATTTATTGAGTTTTTAATATAAATAAAAATACACTTAACCGAAGCAGTCACAAATTATTACACAAATTGAATTACATATTTTAAGAGTCTAAATGTTTACTACACCATTGACAATTCTGGTACATAAATTGGATGAGATATATTTATAATTTTACCAAAAATTAATTAGGTACTCTAATAGTTAAGTTAAATTAAATTAACAGTGACTAATATTCCTAAATAAGACTATTTACGATATATTAGGCAGAAAATAATATTAAATTTTCTCAACAAAGCTTGATGGAAACAAACCACTTTTACCGGTTCTCAATAATGTTCCCCTATACCACCCATCTTGCCTAATCTTATGTACATATAAAATATCTCCTACTCGGAGTTCTAGTTCATACTCACTATTTGGTGGATATGCAACAATACATCTGCACCTAAAAATGAATTTCATTATAGTTAAATCTTAAATGTGTCAGGTGGTCATAATATTGTAGATTAAAATGGTGGGCAAATGGGTACCGCACTGCTGTACAGTAGGTGTAGAATGGTTCACTGTAATGGATATGTTAAATTTTAATTCAATGATTTATTATTGTACACAAAAAAACAATTCTTAGCTGAGATGGCCTGTATCAAGTATATTACATGATATATTTTTGATAATGCTATTGAAGTAACTTATTTAACTATTAGTATAACAACAGGTTGATTATTTTTTGAAAAAATCATGTCGATTATTAAAATATTAAAAATATTTGATTATTACAATATTATTATGTACTAGCTGAATATGTGCAATATGTTGCCCGTTAAATGTACCAACTTTATATGACTCAAACTTTGTTCAATTCGCTATTTAATATTCAGTGTATGGTGTTTAAAATTAATCTTAATTTTTCCATTGCCCGGAATAAAAATTCTGATTCGCAGCAGTATATTATATATCTACCTGCGGTTAATCGCGGACCCCTAGTTTGTACGTAAGTGTATGATTTAACTCTAAAGTACCAAAGTTATATCAAGTTTGTCATATTCTACATTTCTACCTATGGTGGATTAATATAATCAATAGTTGATCTCGTGCACTTCGTTTCCCGACAACCAATAATTATTATAATAGCTTCAAAAGCCACGGCAACCATTTATAAACAAAAATTTCCGTCGGAAATCTCAAAATTACTGTTTGAGCACCTCCCGGGGTTAGTTCTCTTCCTTTTTAAATTATTCTATCTTCTTTATATACAAAACATTCCATCGGAAATTTCAAAATAATATGCAATTGGTTGCCATGGTAATATGGACACACGCACCGACGGAAATCTCCAAATAATATATAATTGGTTGCCATGGTAATATGGAGACACACACCGACGGAAATCTCAAAATAATATATAATTGGTTGCCATGGTAATATGGACACACACACCGACGGAAATCTCCAAATAATATATAATTGGTTGCCATGGTAATATGGAGACACACACCGACGGAAATCTCAAAATAATATATAATTGGTTGCCATGGTAATATGGACACACACACCGACGGAAATCTCCAAATAATATATAATTGGTTGCCATGGTAATATGGAGACACACACAGATGGAAATCTCAAAATAATATATAACTGGTTGCCATGGTAATATGGACACACACGCCGACGGAAATCTCAAAATAATATATAATTGGTTGTCATGGTAATATGGACACACACACCGACGGAAATCTCAAAATAATATATAATTGGGTGCCATGGTAATATGGACACACACACCGACGGAAATCTCAAAATAATATATAATTGGTTGCCATGGTAATATGGAGACACATACACACCCACATTCAATCACATTTTTATATATATAGACTGACAAAAAATAATAATACAAATCAACAAACGCCATGTCGCTAGGTGTTCACTTAAAAGACCATAACTCTGGAACCACTTATCGCACAGCGTACAAACTTCACAGAAATCATCTACATATCAATCTTAATATGCCGTGAAATTTTTATCAAAATCAGTTCCGTGGATCTTGAGTTATAAAATGTATTCAAAATGTACAATCATTTTTATATATATAGATATTTCTATTATATACCTAATATTATTGTTATTATTTTTTGAGTCAGTAACAACTTGCATTTGAATCGTCTGATAAGGTTCACAGTATAAATAGGTAATAACTTTAAATTAATTTAAATATTTTAAAAATGTCATTGCATAAATTAAGATTAAAAAAGTTAGCAAGTGGGCACCCCTCAGAAAAATTAGAGCTTTAAATGCTCATAAAAAAATTAATATTTCTTTCCAGTAAAATTTGTTAAAATATAACGACTTATGAGGTATCATGTATTCAATTTTCAAATCTTAGATAAGTTATGAG
>NW_021771488.1:509501-532712 GCF_005508785.2 Acyrthosiphon pisum | reverse complement strand
CCCCGTATTATTATATTATATAGTCCGCGGAGGTATACCTATTATAATATAATATTATTATATTTGCGTGCGTGAGCGGAAAATATTTCCAGACAAAATAATAATAATATAATGATATTATGTAGGTACGTGTATTATATTTCGTGCGCGACGTTTTTATTATTATTATATTTTCCCCCCGTAATATTTTGGCTTTAGGTACCAATAATATACGGCAAAACGACGAGAAAAAAAACATATACACATATATAATAATATATACATTATACATATTATATTATATATGTATATCTATATATACGTACATATAATATATATTATAAAAACCTTATTCCCCGTGTACATATATGTATATATATATATATATATAAGTGTTGTGCGGTGTGTGGTCCGATCGATCGGGGCGCCATCGACGGTAGCGTGCTTTCGGCCCGTCTGCTGGTCGTCGTGCCGTGTAATTATCAAACGCCGCCACCGCGCTAGACCGCACAGTCACCACCACTACCGTCGTCTCCGTCGACACCACCACCACCCCTCCACCCACAACCGACGTCACCGTCACCTCCACATCCACATCCGTCGACACCACCATCCCGCCGACGCCACCGCGTAACCGACACCACCTCCACACCAGCACTCCTTTACGTTGCAACCAACGCAGAAATACGCACGCATAACCGACCTCGGGGCACAATGTTTATTGCTCTCCCACGAGTATTATTCAACGGCCGCCGTACACGCTGCACACTTCTGTGTCCCCGCGTCGTTATTAAAAGTCAAACTTTCGAAAAAAAAAAATAATAATAACAAAAATATAACAACAAAATATGTAAGAAATTTTTAGGGTGCGAGACTCCGTAATATATAATGTAAATACATATAAATATAATATTATATACATTACACACCGTCTCTCATGTTGAGCATATCATAAATATCAGGTATAATACAATATATTATAATGATAATACATATATTGTACACAATATATAGAATGACGCACCGTGAGGGGAGGGGGTTGTAAATTACTACAAGTAGGTAATCGCGACGATTTTTATATACCTATACCTATGCAACAATTATACAATATGTACTTATAATATATTATAGGTAGTGACCCGGAGACTTCACGTGACGAATTTGAAATAAAATTGTAGAGTTGAGTATAGTATAGGTATTATACCTAATATTATAGAATTATTCACAGTTGCATATTATAATATAGGTACGTACAATATATTGGACACGTATTTTTTTTTGAGGAGGAGGAGGGGAGTCGGGGTGAGAGTGCTGCAGCCCTTCCTGCTCCGAAATTACTATATAGTCGCGACGTGTGAAAACGTTTATAAAAACAGAGGAAGTCAGTCTGTTGTCAGTTGTGGAGGTCGAGTGTACCTATCGTCATTGAGTATAACCGTAATACCGTATAGCGTATAGGTCACTGTAATGGATGTGTTAAATTTGAATTCAATGATCAATCATATGAAAAACGATTCTGAGCGGAGACCATGTGTTAGGCTCTATGTCTCTATTTCCAGTGGTGTACGCAGGATTTTTCAATGAGGGAGGCTTGGAAATTAATTACAATTTTATTTTTATTTTGTCCAGTCTAATAATTGCAGACGTTTGGGTGAAATATTTGAAAATGCTTGTACGATTTCATCAACTTCTCAACTTTTCTAGTAGAAAAAAATATGCTCTGATCATAAGCTTCAATGGAGGTTTTTGGAAGCATATTGGATCTATAGTTCGTAATTTTGGGAGGTCGAAATTGAAAATGCTCAGTATTTTTAATATAATCAGGAAAAACAAAAATAAATGAAAATTTGTGAAAATTGTTTGGTAACCCTGACTAGATTGGCTTCATTTGGATTGTATTTGATTAATTTTAGTTTTTTTTTCTAAAAATGTCAATAAATAATTATTTTTTTGGTCAAAAAGCTTAAAAATGTAATACAAGGTTCATCATAAACTTTTATTATAGCTTTTTAAAAATATTTACGATACATGCAAGATTATTTTTTATAAGCATTTAAAGTTCAAATTTTGATAAAACCACAATTAAATTATAGTTAAAAATGTATAAAATATCTAATTTGTATAGCTAAGGCTTGGCAATTTAATACAAAGTCTTTCATACAAGTAGTTCATACTTTTACCAAAAACTTACTGATTATTTTAGGAAAATTGGTATGCAAATATGAATTCATTCTGTTAAGACGTATATGAATTTACGTCATGCTTATTAGTTGACGACAGTTGAAACTTGATAAATATTTTTAAAAAAGTAATAATAATACAGGAAATGGAGGGGGCTTCAGCCCGTTAGCTCCCCCTGCGTACGCTACTGTCTATTTCTAAGGATATTTTAGAGTTTATTTATACTACTATATATCACAGGACATTACTTGCGGAAGGTTGATCTAATTTTTGTCAAAAAGATCAAAAATATTTTATATTATTTTATCAGATAGGTATTATTGTTAATACAGCTTAATATAAGTCAATACCGATACGTACGGTATAATCGAACGGTTTTAATAGTTTAACATTAGTATTACTTCCGGGGCCTAGTACCAGTATCTACCTATATTGTACATACTTTATATTAGAGACATCACTTTTTTCCTTCGCACAAGGGTATCTATACTACCAAAACATTGTGAAATTTATACATGGCATAAATACTTGGAAGTTTTAACAAAATCGATATTGATGGTTACCTATTTTGTAATAAGTAGGAATACCCATGGTTAAAAAACCCGGAGAACTCACTCTGGATGTATATAATATATAATATAATATGTATATAATATATATAGATATCGAGTGTACCTCGTCATTGACTAAAGTCAGCCTTGTTATAAAGTATTATGTATTATAAATTAATTAATTAATAATATTTATATAAGATTTATTTATTTATACAGTTCATTTTGCATATTTACGACGGACGATCCTGAGGGGAGACGTGACAGCTTCTATTTCTAAGAATATTTTATAATATACTAGCTGATCCCATGCACTTCGTTTCCTGACAACCAATAATTATTATTATTATAGTTTCAAAACCCATGGCAACCATTTATAAACAAAAATGTCCATAGGAAATATCAAAATCCCTGTTTGAGCACCTCCCGGGGTTGGTCCTTTCCCTTTTTAAATTATCTTATCTTCTTTATGTACAAAACATTCCATTGGGAATTTCAAAATAATTTATGATTGGTTGCATGGTAATATGGACACACACACCGACGGAAATCTCAAAATAATAAATAATTGGTTGCCATGGTAATATGGAGACACACACAGACGGAAATCTCAAAATAATATATAACTGGTTGCCATGGTAATAAGGACACACATACACACCCACATTCAATCACATTTTTATATATATAGACTGACAAAAAATAATAATACAAATCAACAAACGCCATGTCGCTAGGTGTTCACTTAAAAGACCATAACTCTGGAACCACTTATCGCACAGCGTACAAACTTCACAGAAATCATCTACATATCAATCTTAATATGCCGTGAAATTTTTATCAAAATCAGTTCGGTGGATCTTGAGTTATAAAATGTATTCAAAATGTACAATCATTTTTATATATATAGATATTTCTATTATATACCTAATATTATTGTTATTATTTTTTGAGTCAGTAACAACTTGCATTTGAATCGTCTGATAAGGTTCACAGTATAAATAGGTAATAACTTTAAATTAATTTAAATATTTTAAAAATGTCATTGCATAAATTAAGATTAAAAAAGTTAGCAAGTGGGCACCCCTCAGAAAAATTAGAGCTTTAAATGCTCATAAAAAAATTAATATTTCTTTCCAGTAAAATTTGTTAAAATATAACGACTTATGAGGTATCATGTATTCAATTTTCAAATCTTAGATAAGTTATGAGAAACCTTGATTGAACATTCAAGTTTTTCAACCAAGCAAAAAATTATTTATAGATAATAGATAACATTTCTCATGTCTATAAATAACTCAGAGTCAAAATATTTTGAACATTCGATTGTGTATGGAAAATATTTATAAAGATATCTTGTGAAAATTTATAGTATCTACGACTATCTGTTTTTGAATTACTGATAACAAAAAAGCAAAATCAATTTTGTTGAAAACTAATATTTGCGTAATAATTTCCGTTTGTAAACTTAATTTTTTTCTTTTTAAAACAAAAACACATCATGGTAAAATCAATACATTCATTGCTCCTCTCAAAATCTAAAATAAGTTATATTTAACGTTTTAAATAATCGTAGTATCAATGTGTTCAGTGTTCTAACAAATTAATATGTCTATATAATAATTAGAGGCGGACTGAACATTCTTGGTCATTTTAAAATTATAAGCAAATTTCTTACTTTTATAGTTTAGCTGTTTATTCAGTAGTAAGAGAAGAGAACATGAACTTAATGGGTTATGTGTTAGATCTGACAAACCAATTTAGTCTTATTAATATTATTTTTTAGATCCCTACCCAGCAGCAGATTGGCCCACTGGGATACCCAGAAAGTTCCCGGAAGGCCGATCCTCGTATTAAAACTCTGAGCCGATTTATTTGGATTACAAATTATTTGATAAAATTTAACTGCATGTCTACATTTTTTGTTGTTTATTTGTATCACGATTTTGACTGATTTTGAATGTGATTTTGGCTGCATGCACCTAAAAGTGTTGATGAATCTTATACTTTAATTTAAAGCATCAACATCCTAATCAGAAATGTATGTCTTACGCTGACACTCACAAAAGGTGCAGTAATGCACCTGTTCTGGCTACTCAATAGTTGGCTAGCCTTTACGGACACAGTATTGGCCAAAATTGTATCTAGTACTACATTAGTACAGGAAAACTAGTACTGGCATACTTCGGGTGCCGAAGGAATAGTGAACAAGTACCAGCCCGTGTATCTAAGTAAATAAGTTTTTCCAAGCGTTGACTGAATTCTGGCATAATACGGACTCGATAATAAAATTATATAATTATTAATTAATCTGAGAACCTAACACACTAAATAAATAATACTACTACTGGCTCTGCATTATTAATAAAATGATATTCAGAGCAGGACGTTACAGCCACATATGTTGTCATTCGTTCTAGAACTTAGAACATAAAATATTAGAAAATAATTTAATACAATTTGTTTAAATATTTTATATTTTGAGCGGAGCAATGTATCATGAATGTATTGATTTTGTAATGACGTGTGTTTAAAAAAGAAATGTGACTGTCACCACTTTTTAAGGCAGTAAAAATGCTTTGATTTTCTTTTTTAACATCTTTTGTGGTAGGAAAGTGACACTAGTTGGTAATTTGGGTGGTTATAAACAAAATGTACGTACTCACATGTTAAACGTAGGTATATTGATTATATTAAATTAAATTATAAATACGAGAATTCCTAAAAAAAAAATTGTTTATGGAAAATTGTTGTTAATTAGGTACGTACTTATTATACTATTTTGGGTGGGCCTGCCACACAGTAATTTCCCAGGCCAAAATGCTTAGCCAATCAATTGCTGTCCCTAACAAATACGGAACTATTGGATCATCTAAATTAAGTACCCCATATAACTGTCTGCCCCTCGATAATAAAATGACAAAATGTTTAACTTTCACGTTTAAAAACTACATATGAACCCTATTTTCATTATTATATAATACTTCATATTGAACTTACATATTTTGCTGAGTACGTGAACTTTGCTTAAGTTTTCGATCTTGTGGTTTAATGTCTACCGAAACACCATTATTTGTATCTAAGCTATGCGATTTACGATGATGTATTAAAACCGATGATCCATTTGGTTGTTGTTCACTAAAATGAAATAACATTTTATTATAAAAATTATAAAAGTTAAAAGGCTTCAACTAATATAGCACCTCACATTCAAAAACTACCACTTCAACCTTCCACATAAGATATTGTTAAAATTAGGATACCTAAATATATTGTTTTGTACATTTGTGTGAGCCAAAGTAAAGTTAAACACATATTGTCTATGAGATAAAAATAAAAATATAATTAAAATACCACTACCTCTTGAACAGTTAATATTTTATACCATTTAAGTTAATATCTTATTTTTGTAAATATTGAATCTTCCATCAAAAATTGTATTTACACAGAATCATTTTTTCTATGTTTTTAAGTAATTTTAGAGTAAAATCTTAAATCACCCATTCCAAAAAAATTAGAGAATAATATTTTTAAAGGAATCACATTGATTTGTCTAAATATTGTCTCAAAATAATTTAAACATAATTTAAATTTACAACATTTTTTATTTATTTTGAAAGTCAAATAAAAATAAAATATAAAATCGATATGAAAAAATTATTCTGCGTTACTGCTTTTTGCCTATGTCATGCGTGGGCCAGAGAGAAAACAAATAGTGCGCTGAAATCCTCTTAATAATTTTATTGTTTTTCCCAGAGCTTTTTAAAATAATACTATGACCTCACAAGTGTACCAACTACATTACTTTTCCCACCAGAAAAGATATTTAAGTTGAAAATTGATGCATTATTTCAAATACTAATCGTGTTCATACAAAAAAAAATTAAACACATTATTGTAAAATCAATATATTTATCAGAATCTAAGTGTTGATAAATAGCTTTTTGGACTATTCAATAAACGTTTTTATAGGCCACTAATGAACCCGGAAAGATCGCTGGACTCATTGTCAATGTTTTAATTGTTTAATAATTTTAATCAATTTATAATATCCCAAAACTGCTACTAAATACAGCAATGGAAATTTTAAACACAAAATATTTTGTTTAAAATTTTCTATTATTTCCATATCATATATTGATATAACCTGATTATTTGATTTTATAATGTTTAAATTTCAATAATTAAGTTGTTAATCATCATTCATTTTTAGATTTTTCACATATTTCCGACCAAAAAATGTTCAAGACTGAAACATGTTTTGGTATATTCTTATATAATTATTTCAAATGTTTAAATAATACAACATTTGCCGGGTCAGTTAGTTATCATATAAAAATATATTTACTAAGACTTAGAATATTTGTAAAAGCAAGACAAATACATTTTTATTTTACTTTGAATATTTGTAATTAAATAATATGAAAAGTACATGCAAAATTTAAAGCACTCACATTCACAGACATACAAAAATGTTATAAAACTTTAATTCTATTTTATGCAAATGGTATGGAAAACTATTTTAGATTTTAACAAACATAACTTCCCTTATTAGGACCTCTAAACTCTATTCCGTTAGTACCAAGGCTATTTAAAAGTAATACAATACTTTTAACTTATATCAATAACCTACTGTTTTTTTTTTTTTTTTAGTTATCTCACCTTTTGAAATTATGATTTCCTCTGACTTTTAATGGTAGCTGCTCAGGAGTCCTTTGTATGGCATCTACGTTCAGTAATTTTGATGGACAAGAATCGGATCTTTAATGAATCGTGCAAAAGCAATAAACAAAAAATAAACACAAATAATTGCAACATGATACAACAAAAAAGCGTGATTGGCGGCAAAACACAAAAATACTCTCAAATAACAACATTATCTACTTACCTAGTGTGAACTGGCTGAGGTGGTGCAACTATAGTATTGGTAGAAGTATTATCATCAAATACTGGATTATCCATTGAATAAACAGGGGGAGGAGATTTTCTAATTTTTATGTTAGAAAAACTACGCATCACTGAATTTGTAAGAAAGCATTTTTTCTTTCCACGTTTTTGAGCCAACTGTAATAATAAAATTGTACTTATATATTGTTTAGATCATTGGAAGTAAATAGTCATCATATTAATATATTACATTTTCTGGGCTCAAGGAATGTGATGGTGATGCAGTAGTAGAAGGAGAAACAGCGCCAGCGACAGTATTAACCACACATGCAGCAACTGAATCTTTGTCAGTTAATGTTGACGTAGGTTTAGTTGAATTTGGCAAACCTATTGAAAGATAATAAACATTCAGATTAAAATCTACCGTACAACTAAAATTTATTTATTTTATAATACCTGTATTACAACACATAGATTTTATGTTGTGTGTAGGTGCTGATCGAACTCGAGAGGATGTTGATGGCATTTCAGACAACCAACTAGATACACGACTATGTACAGAAGGACTACTGCTACGAGGTGGTAATTCAGGAGGTGGATATAAAGGTAAATTTTCATCTATATCACTTTGAAAACTACAATCTATAAAAATATATTATTTACATAAATATTATGTACAAATTATAAGTATGCAAGTAATATTTCTTAATGACAAGATACAAAATATAGACTGACGATAACAATCATATAAAATAAAACTTTTAACAATTAAGAATTTATTCTAAAATTTAAATTGTTATATTTATAAACAATATTTATAACATTTATTAAAAATCAGTATTAGTATTTATTAGTTATGTGATTACAAATATTATTAGTTTAATTTTACTAACTTTGAATATTTTCTTATATTATTATTTCTACTAAGTATGATGAAAACTTAGATCAATTAGTAAACGTAAATATTTTTAATGGTATTTATTATCGACAATATAAATAAAGTATTTGCTACGGCAAGTTAATTTATCATTTTTATACATAGTATAATTTATAATATTAGTTCAACTTACAGGCTTTAATAAAATATAACAACAATATAAAATATCAAGACTGACAAACTGCGTTCAGAATCGTTCATCGTATCCACTGATATATCATTCAATTCAAATTTAATTCAATCCATTATAAATCCACTTAAAACCTACTGGCTACTGTACAGCAGAGCAACACCTACTTGCCTACTTTTTTTTCATTGATTACATTTCCTTAAAATCCAAGCCCTATTTATTTATATCAATTTGATAATTTTTTTTTATAAATTAAATTTATTTTTAGTAAGCGAAAAGCAAATGTATCTCCAATATATTATTATAAAAATGAAATGAATTAAGGTACAGTTCAATAAAAAAAAACTTACCATTTAATTGACCATTAAATGACAAATTATCATCTTTTGGTTCTTGAACTAAAGATGAATTATTGCTAGATTTTCCAAGTAGACGAACAGATATTCTAATAATAATTTATCAATAGTTAAAATTAATCTTTTTTTTTAAAAAAAATATAAATATTTTTATATTACTTTGCAGGTGTTACATAGTTTCCAGGAAATACACCAGAACAATTAGTTTTTAATGATGTTCCTTTATACCAGCCATCCTTGCAACATTCGGTAACCATATATAACTGTCCACGTTTTAACTCAAGTTCATCGGCTTTTTGAGGTTTATACGGATATAATGAAACATGCCTAAAAACAAAGAAAAATTTGATGTACACACAAAATATACACTAATATTACAACATGTAGAATCGTTATTCAAAGTTTTTGTGAGATCAAAATTAGTTTTTAAAATAATAAAATCATATCAATAATTTAAATAAACATCAAGTCTAAAACCCGAGTAGTTTAAAAGTATAGTTTTCAAGCTGTGACTAGTTGTTGTGGCTTGCTGCAGTGACTGCTCTGCTAAGAAACTTCCATATAACTATTGTGGTCAACTACTGAACTAGTCCACTAGCATTATGTTATGGTTTGTCATTGCAGCTGGCTGAAACTGTCAGTTGTAGCTTAGAAACCGTAACCAAAAAGGTAATTCTGATGCACACTGCTGTCGATTCGAATCTGGTTATGGGTAGTCATAGGTTTTTATCAGAGCAGTATAAGAGGACTCTATCCATTTGTTGTCTCTGTCTTACACATGTACGACATACTAAATTTCCATTCACTAGTTTCAATAGTGTGCTGTTAGTTTTAATATTAGAAAGAATTGACCTATTATGAAACTTTCAGGTAAGAACATTATCTGTAATAAATAGTAGGTAATCCCATTTTTATTATTTTTAATGCCCATTTTAATTCTATTTAAGGGAAAAGTCTTCGTGTTTTAGAGTTCATTAACGCACCCGCTCTAATTTCAATGATGCACTTTATATGAACATTTTGTATTGTTCATTGGTAAGATCTTTACTTAAGTATGGATCGGTTTTGTGGAAAACTAATAAATCTTGTTTATTTAATAAATTAGAAAAAATACAAAAAAATTTTTTACATTTTTATGCTTGTAAAACTAATTACCCATATAATCAAACTGTTGAAATTGCGAACTCTATAGGTATGCAGTCACTTAAAACAAGAAGATTAGTATATGATATCACGTTTATGTATAAAATCTTGAATGGTGTTATCGATTGCCCTGAATTATTACAATAAATTGGCCTTAAAGTACCCTCTTTTTATTCAAGAATTAACCCGCCCTTTTCTATTCTTCATTCAAAAAATAATTACTTTACTAATAGTCCGGTGTGCCGCCTACCAACATCATGAAATTTAATTCATAATTTTGATTTTTTTCGACTTCTGTATTAAGATAAAATCCTGTGTTTATAATTTAAATTTAGATGTTTAATTTGAATTGTATTCAATTGTTAATTTAGCAATATTTTTAATTTAAACTTACTGTACTTTTACCCTTTGGGGTGTTAAATATTTATTATTATTAAAATAAATAAAAGTAAAAGTAATTAAGGGTTGGCAATTTTTCAATATTTTAATTTTCCAAGAGATTTGAGCATTTTTGATTTTTAATAATTTACATACATCTTGCATGAAAATTAAAATATTGAAAATTCGCTGATGGGCTTATATTTTGTTTTGGCTTTTTGCAAAATACTATTTTACTTTCTATCACTCATTGTTGTGTCCGCAATCTAGAGTAGGTATTTCCTACCGATATGCTGTTGCATATTGTGCACAATCTAATTTGTATTATCGTATTTTGAAAAATTGGAAAATAAATGTAAATTTACTGCTCATGAAGGTAATAAGTATTTAAGAATTTATATTTGAAAATACATAGTAATTTGAAGAAGCGGCCCACCAGGAAAACTTCCGAATTCCCGGTAGCCCAATCCGCTCTTACTCACAATTATTCATTATAAACTATATTTTATAATAATTATGATAATAAAAAACTCACTTTGCTGGCAGTTGGATAGGTATTTTAGACCTTACATTCTGAGTAACTATTGGTTTAGAATGACTTCTAAGACTCCCATGACGATGAAGTTTAGAATCTTTCACTCCATTTACTGGCTACAAAAAATATATATATATATATAATTATTATTTATGTTACTTCACTATATTATATATATTATATAAGCTATCAATGGAACAATTTGATTTTTCTTTAAAAAACAAAATGTTTACTCTAATTATAATATGTAACCAATGGCAAACTTATAAATTAATAAAAAAAATATTCTATATTAGTTAGCTACTCTTTAGCTACCTATAAGGATTGAAAAAATAAACTATCCAAATCGCAAAAATCTATAATAAACTTTTATTGAATACAGTACAGTAGTTTTTGACTCTCTAGCTAACAAAAAGACAGACAAACATCCATTTATATTATAATATATAGATGGATAATTTTAATGGATTTTAAAACATAGTTTTTAACCGAGGCTTTTAAGTAAAATTGTGTAATATAAATTTAAAAAAAAAAAATGGAATAGACGCTTCTCTGTATAGTGTAGGTGTACAAGTGTACCTTTTCATTGAGTGAATAAATAATTTAGTTAAATATAAATTCTATTATAAAAAAATAAATAGTTCTGAGCAGACAGTGAGAACATCTTATTTTAATAAATATTTTACAATTAATTTATCTATATTAATATCATGGTCTTTTCCAAAATTACCATTTTATGGTATTTTCCAAAAATATATTAACCACTATTCTTCTGTAACGGGCAAAAAAATCTTGAACTATCTGCTAGATGGAAAAAGGTAAACCAACGCTTCAACTGACATTGAAAATTAACCAAGGTGTGACAAAAAATGTTTTTCATTCTAATTTAAGAACAATTATTTTTTTATTTTACTAATCTGTTCTGGGATGACTAGAAAAGCTACTATCTTAAGATGAATTTTGTATAAATTGGTGCTATTTATTTACCTGAGAAGATTGAATTTCTAAATTAGTATTTGGACTGGAAAAAACAGCAATATCGTCTTGTGATAAGATCTCAGCTGAATATCTAAAACACATATAAGTTCATTTTTTAATAAATCATATTATTTTTTAATACTTTATTGAAACACATAAAATGTATTTACATTGTTATTATAATTAGTTACTTTTAAATATAAACATTAACAAAATAAATCATGCTTAATATAGATTAAAATTAATCTTAGTATGGAGTACTTAAACTTACTTTAACTAAAATAATTACTATTATTTTAAATTATAAATTATTATTTGGTACACAATTGTTACAGTAACATATTTCAATTCAAATAATAGTTTGTTTTAAATTATACATTTTTAGTATACAAAATTGAACAAAAATAGGTTTATATTATTATAATATCTAGGGATATTTTTTTTTTTTTTTTTTTATATTTTTCGTTAATTCTGCAAATATTAATAATTTCTATGAAAACAAAGAAAGTACTAAGCTACTAATAGACAAAAAGTACATTCATATTTTTATGTATAACAATAACTAATGAATCTGTATGGTAAAAAATGGTTTATAATTTTAAACTAACCTCTTGTTTTCTGATGTATGAGGCCCTAATGAAAGAGGCCCTACCCCATTAGTGAAACTATGTCGTTTTGGTGGATCTGGATTTGATGTTGGTAAAGAACGATTTGTTGAATTATCAACAAAAGGTGCGTGTGAAGGTGACCGGCTAGGAGAGCTAGATGTGGTATCAGATGGAGAAGTAGTATTCGGAGATGTGGTAGTTGTAGAAGAAGATGATGATGAATTATTTTCATTGGTAACCTTAGTATTATCTAATACATGTTTTGCTTCATCAGTTGCATTGTGTTTGGTATTTGTTGACTGGCAAGCAGCTGATAGTTCAATTGGCAATAAAGGAGCAGCTTCTTCGGGAGTAGGAGGAGCTATTCTACTTTGAGTAGGCTGTGAACTGGAAAAAAAATAGTAAGTAATTTCTTATCCTATTTTACACATTTTGAAGATACTTACCTAACTGATAGTTTCATTAATGCACGAGCTATTTGATTCAAGTCAACAAAAGATAAAGGAAATATTCCAATGCGATTAGAAATTTTTCCCTCTGCCCAATTTTGATCAATCCGTCTTAAAACTGTAATTATATCACCCTAATAAACAAACAATTATTATTAATAATAATACAGTATAAAAATTAATGAAAACATTCTAGAATCTTTATTATTATTGATAAATGTATAACTAATATTATTTTAAACATAATTACAAATGCATAATATTATGTTATCGTTAAATGAATAAATTATTAAAAATTACTTTTGAAAATGATAAACATCCTTCATCGTCCTCTTTATTCATTTTAAAATCATACAATGCTTTACATTGTGGTATATGACTAGGAAGTGACGTTGGAAACACCTAATATTAAAAAACAAATAAAACCATATTAGTTAGTTGATTAATAATTATAATATTAAATTAAATTAATCAACATAATATAGTATAATACATATTTACATACTATGCATGGTAGGTATGACTATATAAAAATGTTACCCAACACTAAATCTAGGCTAAGCCTCCCAGAATGATGTGTTTAAATACACCAATATAGGATAGATGAGACAAAATATTTGAATGGTCAAATGACATGGATCTAACGTTGATCATACCAATCCTGTGTCTTAACATACATTGATAAAGAATCTCAAGAATACCATTAAAGTAACAATGTAGTAATTCTTTTTCTTTAGACTTTACAGTCCATTTAAGGCATTTACTACTTCACAACATATTTTCCTACTTTCACTCTCGTTCTGTCTTGTTCCTAGAGCACATTCCCAAAATCTGTTTCACTGTTTGCATTGATTTATGTCTGGATGCGACCTCTAAACCTTTTCTAGGAAAAGGAAAAAACACATTTTTTGTGGGAACTGCACAATTTTCGAAAAATGAACTGTACTAGTTTGTTTACTCCTTAAGTATGCTTTTATATTATCAGGCATTCAATAAACCTGAAATATTATAATGAACTTTGTACGCAATATTCACTATAAACAGATCAATAATTTGGGTTATCAATATGAATGAAATATTTTATTTGTATGTAGGTAATACACAGTAAGGATTTTTTTTTATAGATGACTAAGTTTTGTAATCTAATTTTATTTGAAACTATTAAGTGAATAAAAACTGCTTTGAAAAGGAGTCAAATGCTAATTACATAACAATGGTGCCTAAGCATTTAAAAAATGTTATCAATAAACAATGCCGTAAAATTCATGAAATAAATACTAATTTTAATTAAAATTTTAGAACAGTTATAGGTTCTTTAAATGAAACTAACCTGTACATATGATAAAGGAAATATACCAATTACTCCATTAGCTTCTCCTTGATACCAATTAGAATCAACTTTTTGACGTAATATAATCATATCTCCTTTTTTGAAACTTAAATCCCTGAAATAAGTATTAATATTTTAGTCATCCACGAGTATTTTTTTAAATACTCAATTGAATTAAGGTAATATTTCTAGTTTAAAGTTTAAAAATTTAAAATCAATAAATTTATAATATTTACCCAGGTTCTTTGGAAGAATAATCATATAATGCTCTTGCAAACATATTACGTTGATATGGCACCTTCAAATAAAATATAATATTATAAATAGGTATTTAGAATAATTTTGATCCATAATTTAATAAAAATAAAATTGTATTTGAAGTATGATTAAGGACTAATTTAAGAGGATGTCTTACCTATACTTGTTGTCACAATATTACATATTCACAACACAGAAAATAATAAATATACATGCAGCTAAATATGACGTTTTGTTTTTTTTAATACTACAGTAAATTGACCTATCACACAATTTAAAGGTAAGAAAAGGGTAAAAATATTCTCTATGTTCTATTGTATTATTTTATAATAATTTAATTATACTTTTATATACTTATTATAAAATTAGAATTTAGATTTAAAAAATCATCAATAAAACAATTGTTTTTATCGGCACATTTAATAACGGATCTAGGTACTTGTCTTTATATTTAAACTGGCATACCTTAAATATTTCTGATGAACTTACATTTAGTACCTATGTTTTGTGTTTGTAAGAAAGATATAAATAATAATACAAATTATGTAGTGTACTTTTAACTCTTGGAATTTAAGTACAAAATTAAAGAAATACCTATACCAGAATTTAAATTGAATATTTTCTGTTATATAATATTTTTTTTGTAATTTGTGTAACTTTGAAAGATTATTTGTTTGATAATTTGTTTATGTAAATAAACTGTTTAGGTTTGTATAAGAAAATGTCTATGTTATTAGGCATTAGACAATATTATATTATAAAAGTTTATATACCTAGAAAATTAAATTATAATGAAACTTTTTTTTTTTTTGTATTTCAAATATTTATCATATAATTTGAATATATGTTTTTTTAAATAAGTATAAACGATGTAGGGGTAGCAATTGGACTGTAGAAGAATGAAGAATCCGTCCAATGATAGAACTTTATGATAATTAAACTTGATGATTTAATTATAAGAAAGTTTAAATTGTGAAATTTTAAATAATTATTTTACTTTTCCACAATTATGAGACTGATTGATTTTATCATAATTTAAATAGATAAAGAAATTTACAATAATAAAGAAATCATACAATTATTTATTGTTATAGGCAGGTTGAAAGTTGAAGGTTAGGAAAGAATAAATAAATAAAAAAAATAACAAAAATAATCATAATAATATTAACTTGTTTCGATGTTTTTGGTGGTCTTTGATCTGAACATGCAACAGCTGAAGGTTTTTTAGGCGGTGATATTGTTGCATTTTTACTCTTCATACCTTCCAATATCCTCATGAGTAATACATTGGGTGGCAGTTCATCCACCCGACAATCGACAAGTGTTCGACATTCTGGACATCGTAGCTCTTTATGGGTAGCTACAATTTCATCTAGGCATTTTTTGCAAAATGTATGCTGACAAGACAGCACTTTGCTTGATGTATTCAAGCGTTCTAGGCATACCGAACACTCGAGCAAATCGTTTAATAACTTCTCGTCCATTATTGAGAATCAAGACTATTTATTCTGGCAGAGAACATCCTACACAGAAAAAAATATAATTATATTAAATAAAACAAATACGTAACAAATATTGTAAGTCAACGTTTAGGTATTTGTTTTTGTAAAATAATAAAAAATAAAATAATACACTTCATCCTTGTTACAAAATCTAACTCGTTGGATGATGTAACGTAATTGATTGTTAATTAATTTACTGCTGAAAAAACATCAGTTTAGTCGAGGAATGCCCACTCAATATTACAATATAACATAAACGATGTACCTAATTGACTCAAGTTCACTCGAAACGTCTTACCATTATCACAAGCTTTTGTGTCATCATAAATATTGCCATTAAAATGCCACGGCCGACGTAATTCACTCGGAATTGCAATTTTCAGCCGTCGACGACCATTCGGTTCTGTTTAATTAAACGCGTCGTCGCTCGACATGATAATATTATGAAAAATAATTTGCAGATTATATCGCGAAATCATTCGAAGAACGAAACCACGAAAAAAAAAAAAAAAACAATTTCGCACATCTATCGGTTCTATCTTTTATCCCCACCTCAACTTACTAGTTGCCATAAAATCCATCATCTTTTCGATCAGTGTAGCCAATACGACATACGTGTGAATCGACTCGATAAACGTGCGATACAATAATTTTTATTATTATTATTATAATATTATGTCCGCAGCTCGTGCACGTCTCGCCATTGATTGCCTCAGAATATAATATTGAAAATATTATGGAATTATGCTATTGCAGTAGGTAATAATATTGGGTAATGTGCATCAGTAGTGTGTCCAGGAATTTTTTTTTGTCGAGAGGTGGCTGATTAGTTTCATATATACATTACAAAATTAAACCATAATGAATGCAAAATTACCTAGATAGTGTTTAAAAAAAACCAAGTTTTTATTTTTTTTGCAGAAGGATTGAGCACCCCTCTGGTTAGTACACCACTAATGGGTAATGACTAATGGGTATATTTTTCTATTGTGGTATTTTAAAAGCTTTAAACAGGTATGTTTTCCTATGTGATTATTTGTGACGTTTGCGATGTAGAACTGTAAAAGCTCTACCAGCAACGGAATAATCTGAAAATATCTTTTCGACATGAATTATTAAATGATTGTATGGTTATAAAAATAAAATACACATCGTATACGTAAACAACAAACTACAGTACGATCACAGATATACGTATTTTATAAATTGGCGCTATCAGGGGGGAGCAACCATAGGAGCAAATAGGGAGAAAGCTTTAGAGGCTAAGCCCTTCCAAAAATGTCCATAGCCCCCCCCCTACATTTTGTTTTAAGCTTATTTAATATTATCAAAGTAAGGCTTTAAACGGGGGGGGGGGGGGGGGGGGTCAGGTTCAACCAATTAACTATGTACATATTTAATAGTATTTAACTGCCATGAGTTATGTAAACCTTTGTATTTGTTTTGTTATTTTACCTATTAACATTTATATGTGTTTGATTGTTAGGAAAATGGGTAAATGGGTAGTTTTAAAAGGACAGTTTTTGTGTTGGTTATTTTTTTTTTACCAATAATTGTGTTTATTTCCGCAATAAATTACAAATTCCACAACAAATTGTATCAAAATCATAATATTTTGATAAAATACGAAAAACTGTTTACGAAATACGGTCCAATACGTCAATAATAATAAAGTTATTACCCACCAAAGGCATAATGTAGAAAAATATAATATAAATATACGAATTTATATTGTAAATCATAATATTATCTACTATATTATTATCGTCTATCGGCGATTAGCATTAATGAATAATGAGTAATCAAACTATATTATTCTATAATAAATAGTGTAGCCGTGTAGGTACTGTTATCAGTCAGTGACGTATTGCTAAAAAAAATTTGTGAGTATCCGGTGTATAACTACTATCAATTTATTCTATGCTACCGACGTCTTTTTCTCGTACAATGGTCAAAATACATTTTATCGCTTCGCTCATTACAATAATTTTATCTATAATCCATTATATAATATTAAGCAAATTAAATACAAGTATAGTTTTTACTTTGTGGAGGTCGTTTTGAACCCAAAAAAAATTAATGAAAATTGAAGGTTGGATACATATGAATTTACCTACTAGTCTGCTGTCATTTTTAAAAACTCACCTCAAACTCTATACTCGTTCCTGGCTACGCCAATATAAATAAAATGTATAATTATAAATTAATTATTGTGTTTGTCTGTGGATTCAATGGTTTTATTTTTTTTCCATAGCCATATTATGTTTATGTGTTAATACTGCAAAAGACTATTGATGCAATAATAATAAAATATATTGTGATATTTAAAAACAGTTAGACGTAATTATTGTCAAAATAAAATTGTTATCTATTTTTAGTAGGTACCTCTGTACCTACACGTAGTTAATAATATTATGTAAGTAGGTAATTAGTAATTACATGTAGGTAATTAGTAATTACATGTAGGTAATTATTATAACTATATTGTCATTATTATTATAAAAAAAATTAAAACGTAAAGTGTTCACGAACGTTCATTACAAAAACGAGGATAGATAGGTACCTACCTACTATAATAATTGATAATATAATACTATGAGTAATAAATTGCAATTATGCAGTTGCATGCACATTGTCTCTCAACCGCTATTATGTTGCGAATTGCAGCAGTCTTATAATATTATATTTTATGATATACCTATATTGGCAATTGGCTTTATTATGCAGTCTGCTGCCACCGGTCGGTAGTCGTCAGACGGTGCAAGTGAAAAAGTATTGAGTTGATTCACCACGACATACCGAATCGTATACCTCCACACAATAATAATACATAATATATTATTATATATATATGAGCAACGGCAGGTGTATAAGCACTTATTAGTACGCAGTATGAGGAGTATGGCACGCTATTATAGTACGCAGTTGACTAGTTGAGTCACGAACAAAATCCTAATAAACACATACCTAGGTACTACAATACACACTCACAAAATCAATAAAATACAATTGCATAGAGTATGATAATTTATTTTGTTAGTAGGTACAAAAATTCAAAATAACATGTCGAAAGTATATAAATATGATATTATATAAAAAACTTTTCTTATTTCATATGTATTTACTTATAGTAATATTACAATATGATATTGACTATTAATTATAATATACTATTATACCTATATATAGGTATATATTATATTTAAGTACAAAATTATAGTATAAATAATTCGTATGTAGGGGCATATTCAAAGTGGTCGAGTGGGTGGTGGAGCAATCACTTCCATCCATGGATTTGTATTTTGGCGTGATATTGTATATCATATTATGAAAACTGAAAAGTATGATTTATCTGCAGTTTATCATAACATATTTATATCATGAAAATCGAAATAATTCAACCATTTTATAAAGTATAAATATGGGTGCTAGGCTATATATAATATTAAATGTTATATTTATATTTATATTATATCTATATAGCATAGACATATTATATAGTATAGCCTAACCTAAACGCTATGTAATATGATGTGCATTTAGGGTTTAGATACTGTTTATGGCTCAAATATTCTGAAAATCTTTAATATTTTAACTATCTTTGTGTAAGTGGTAGAGAATTGAGTCCCCCTTCCCCATTGGCCCCAGAATAAAGACTAAATATACACGTTTTCTGTTCGTATAACCAAATAACGAACAAATAATATTGTGTATCCTTAATTAAACACCATAATAAAAATTATGCATTTTGAATCTATGAAATAATTTCGTTTTGTATTAATTAAATTATATTTAATGCATAAATAATTTAGCAATATACCTATAGATATAATTATAAGTATAGGATAAATGTATAATAGTTCTTAAGAAAATATTTGTGATAGTTGTAACGGGAAAATGGTCATAACTCATAACTGTCTATAATTATACCTATGTCTCCAAATTCCAAATATTGTATTGCAAAATAAATTATTCAATAACATTTGAGAGTATTGTTGGTGAAGTACTTATACTATTGCGTTTTAATATTTATTACCAAATCTTGGCATTGAAAAACAGACTCTAAACCACTAAAACTATATATATAGTATAGCCATAAATCTCGCCAAGATGAAACTAATATTATACATAGGTATAATATATATATTATATTGCAGAGTACGCTATATACGCTTTATGTTGTTTTGCCATCATAGCCCATATACATTTTATAGCCTATAGCTTTATAGGTCATAAGTGCATAAAGAATATAAAGCAATTTAGTATCACTAATCTCCCAGCAGTCCCTGTAACAATGTATAATGTATATATATATATGCAGTCTTCTAGAGTAGAGGTTCCGAAACTATTGGTCGCGAATATAAAATATAAAATATTTAACATTAGCTGATCCTACACGGCGTTCCCCGTGAATTAGTATTCTTAAACTCCGTTAGTTGTAAGCTACGCATATTTTAAAAACATTAATGTGGGTAGTTTTAACCAAGTCCAAAATATAAAACTAAAACTATATCCAATTATATAACAACTTTCTAGTATTTTATTTTTTGTAACCAATGGCAACCCTATAAAACCAAAAATATTCGATTTTCGTAACCCAACAAATAAAAAATATAATTTAAAAATTGGCTTCAAAGGCCCATCCATGCACCCGGTTATAGGATTACCTACGTAGCAAATTTCAGAACCATGAGTGCGAATGTGCGATATAGTCTATTAGCTGTTGATTGATTACGTGCACACACACATATTGATATATATAAAGATACATATAAATATTTTAACGTTATTTAGAATAGGTATTCAAATCATTCAAATACTTCAAAAATTATTTCAATACTTTTCAAATATAAGATATATTTTTTTAATAATACAATATTTATTTGATAAAATGCAACAGTTGTTACAGTAACACATTGAAATATGATTTATTCGACGCACTATATAATATCAAGAAATATTCTTGATTAAATTATATCTATATTATGTAATATTCCCAGTAATGCTAAAACATAGCGGGAGACAGCGAGAGCAGTTGTCCCTATTGTAAATAATTCCAGATAAATATATAAAGGTGTGGGAACTATTTTTCACACGTGCGGGCAAAACATAAAGGGGGTATAACTATGTCTTTTTTTTAGACCCATCACCCCCCCCCCCCCCGCGAGACACATACTATAGGAGAAGGGTTTAACCTCCTATATTTTACTCTTCAGCCAATGCTGGAAATGTAAAAGTTACTGAACCAAAAGTATATACATTATGCGTTCTTCATTGATATATTATTTATTTACAGCGTAATACACTGCATATCTATAATAAACACTTTCGTTTTATCGGTACTTACGGTATGATAAATATTCATGTGCATAGGCTTGTGGCGTGTCTAAGATTTATCACAGATGTGGGCAACAAAAATTTCATGGTAGATACCTACGAGCCAGAAAAAAAACTCAAAATATTTTTTAGAAATTGTTGCCTATACATTGTACATGTATTATACCTCTCTCTATCAAAAAAATCTCCTAATATATGGTGACTCTTGAACTCTTTTTAAGAGTATGAATTATGATAGTGTGGTAAATTGTTACCGAATAACCTATATATAAGCGTCGAACAATATATAAGATGTCTATCGCGATGAAATCTGTATCCGAAAAATTTGACTCGTCGACGCTACACGTGATAAATATTTTACCATTTTTATTAGCGTGATAATATTCTATGTTATTAAAATTAACTCAAAATTCTGTGAAAAGCTGATGTCGCAGGTATGACCATGGCCATAAACACGCCTATGTCCATGTGTCAATGTGTGTACTGTGTAGTATACCTATTAAAAACTAAGGTGGGCATTAACTAGTTAAAAAATTAATGCTGAATTAAAAGTAAATCTTTTTAATAAAATGCTACTTTACTAGTTATAGTTAATTTTCTATTCAACTCAATAACTAAACTAAGAATCCATTGAAGAATTTAACTATTTCCAGTTAATTTGAAAAATGATAGGTGCCTAATAGTTGTAAGCACATCAATCAAAAATTGTTATTAATATTATAGAACTGGGAAACGAATAACTCGATATTATGTTGTATTATCCTACATGGCAAATAAATAAATTGAAAGCTGTGTTTATTTAAATTAATTGTATAACATTTAATATGTTACGGAAGGGGTTTGCAATTATTTTAATATGCGTGCATACTTTATCAATTCGTCACTGCAATAATTTTTGAATGAGAGTATGACTCGATGTTTCAGTCCCCAGAGCAGCGGCGTAGGTACGATTTTTTTCCGGGGGGGGGGGGGGGGGTTTAAAATATATTTATGATACAAATTACAAGTTATTAGTTAAACTAAACGTCATTTTTATTTTGTTTCAAATTGGTATTAGTTATAAATAGTTGCAATAGTTTTATTTTAGACTGTTATAATAATTCATAAAATAAAATCCACTCGACGTCGTTATCGCTGTTTTTGTCGATTTTATAATTGGTTATTATTTCAGTAATAGTTATCGAGGCCTACCTATGATAAAATTGTTATCGACGATAATTTTGTCGACTTGTCGTCCTATATAATTTATTATTCGTACCGTCGGCAGTTTGCCGAAAGTCTCTTATCACAACAATTTTCCCAAAACAAAATACCAATATAAAAAAGGTGGGTAAGTGGATTTCGCTCTGCTGTACAGTAGGTTAGAAGTGGGTCACTGTATAATGGACAGTATTAAATTTGAATTCAATGATATAATATCACTGTATAAGAAAAACGATTCTGAGCGGAGACGGTATGTCAGTCTATGTATAAGACATAATATTATATTATAGTCTATAGTTTTTAAAAAAAATGTACCTATATAAGGTACCTATAATAAATTCCAAATTAATCATATCATAATATCTATTAGGTACTTATAACGCGTTATACGATCAACAAAAAACCGTGGTACTATCATAGATATATAATAGTATACTTTAGAAGGTTTCAGGTACCCACGAATAATATT
>NW_021771488.1:507781-509451 GCF_005508785.2 Acyrthosiphon pisum | reverse complement strand
TATTGTGATAATATATATTATTATTTTCGTATAAATATCCAATTACATCAGTAATCCAAATTTGAATTTAAACGCTTATAAAAAAATATGGCTCTGCATCAAATGGTATTTTTAAATTCCTATACAAAGTTTTAAGATTTTAAAACAAATCTTAATGATCAATAATAAACGAAAAAAGGAAAAATAGAAAATTTTAAATGTCAGTAAAAAGTTTAAAATTAGCCTAAACATTTTCAAAATTACATGTATTATAGTATATGTATGTGTGATTGAGTATACATGTTGATATATAAGTAATAGTGGAATGATTCAAGTTTCTATGGTAAATATTTTTTAAATTACATCACTGTCATAAACTAAAATTGCGATTGTCTTCTCGGTATATTTTAATTGCTAAATAAGGAAAACTTTTGAGGAAACTTGCCAAGCCTTAGTTAAAATTTAAAAATTTTAATGGTTATTTATTTTTAATTTATGCTACAAAAATTTATTTTTTAAAAAAATTGTGTTTTTTTATTAGTTTTTTCTTGTTATAAGAAAATGACATTTTACTTATGTCACTCTATCCTCCCCTAATATAAAGGCTAAAATACTAACTAGATCAAATTTTTTACTAGAAACCACCTTCAATAAAAAAAGGACCTATATTATTAATAGGATTTTTGGACACACACACACACATCATAGTAAAACGTATACATTCATCGCTCCTTTGCATAATCTTAGACAATCAAATTTTTACTTAATATTTAGTATTATTCAGTATATTTATTATTTAGCATTATTAAAAAAAAATGTTATGTTTATAAGTTATATTTGTGGCAAACATAGAACATATAGAATCTAATTCGCTTATTGTAGTATATATTAATAATAATAATAATAATAATATTACGAAAATAATTTCCAATTTTTTTTTTCATATGATTATAGAATAACATTACATGTTTATTACATAAATGCAGATTGTAAATAAACTTTCTTTTAAAATAAAAAAAAATACATACATTTTGTATTGAATGGACTAAATGTTATTCATATACCTATTATTATTTGATCACGATTCAAAAATCTTAAAAATTTATAAATTACCTGTATACATTTATATATATAAATCAAATTATCAATTAAAGATTCATCAAAACAATACACTGTTTCACGTCATTGACCAGTGTACCTATATTAAACTTCTATTTCTGAGTAGTACATTCATGTGTAATTTGGGGTGGTGGCTAGATGGTGATTAGCACCCTAATAATAGATGTCATTTGTGAACCAACTGAAAAAATAATAATAAGGGGCTTCAGCAGTCTTTAGATTCTATTATCTTGGGCTGTTTACTTGGGGGAACAAATACAGAATAGTTTAAGTTGTATGTATTCTGTTTTTATAGAACAGCCTGCCCGATGCCCGTTATAAACATAGAAATATAAACATATTACATAATATAACATGGTTATAAAATATAAACTTTAATAATTTTTGTTTATCAGTTTCAGTACCTATTCATATATTTCAAATATCGTAGTTATTTTTGTTATTAGTTTTGTATAGACCTACGCTCTACTACTCTTGTCTGCGTTTGGTACGTACATCTTGTACTTGTTTGATTTTTTGTAAAATAAATTCTAAAATGCCTGAAATAATAATTTTTTTTACGAAGATGAAGT